>NW_027466560.1:722500-742500 GCF_050575085.1 Anarhichas minor | reverse complement strand
ACACACACACACACACACACACACACACACACACACACACACACACACACACACACACACACACGCCACACATCCTTCCCACGCACCGCTCTGGACAATTGAAAGAACATGTTTGTGGCCTCGAAAATGCTCTTCTGTCTCAGCCTTGTCCTCGTTTTGTCTCCTAATGGCTGAGATTGCAATCAACAGATTTTGAGTGTTTTGCAAAACGAATGCATGGCAGCGTTTACTTTTTATACATTTCACTGATGCGTTTAAGCACGAGGTTTTCCAATATGCCTCGAGGACACCGGCGAATAACGAGGAATTGAAAATTGAAAAGACCTGTTTATTGAAAAACTGCTGGGCCGCTTCATTTACCTGAAGTGGCTATTTGAATTTTATTTAATGTTCACTATGAATACAATCCTGTTGGCATTTAAATGACAATACCAGTTTTTAACCCCGCGAATACAACAGTCGACTGGTTTTAAATTGCTTGAGAGGTTTAATCCACCACAGTGAACATCATTGTTGTGTTAGTGTCGACGGCTACATGAGCAAAATTGCATCTACTTTAAGAAATGTTACCGAGCTTGACAGAAACATTCAAAACATATAACACAAATTTATGATAAAATAGACAATTAAAAAGAGAACAAGTTGTTGAAAACAACAGTCAGACCATATATATATTCAGCCAGCAAATGTATAGCGTATGTATACATTTGTAGTTACTGTAAAGAGTTAAAACTTATGAACACAATTTAATTGTCGGAGCGTTTCAGTGGCTGTTCACGCTCTGACTGGTCACATCTGTGGCCGCTTGTCTCGTGGCCGAGAGCCCGTCGCTGGATTGCAGCGCGGCGGACAGATGTCTGCAGAGCTGACGGGCTCGTCTGGCCGTGAAGATTATTCAGCACCTCGGACAGCGACGCATTCACACTCGGCTGTGAACGCTCCAGTTTGCTGCGAAACTTTTTAGAACATCACCTTTTATTTATTCATAGTCTCTTCTTATTCTTTCTGTTGTAGTTTTTTGGGTTCTTTAGGGTCGGGGGGGGGGAGCTAAAGCCTATTTGGTGAAATGCAGAGAGACACTTTGGACAGGCCACCAGTCCATCACAGTGCTAACGCAGACATGCAGACACTCACTATCATCCCCGTGGGGGGTGGGAAGCCTCGAGCCAGACTGTGTTTGAACTGTGGATGGAAACCAGAGCATCTATTTGTGTTCATTTGGGTCACTCGAGAGGAAGGGAGCTTTACCTTAATGTAGAAAGGACATCAGCCGGAGTGGTGCTCAGAGAACAACCTACAGCTCAACGTCAGTAAAACCAAGGAGCTCATTGTTGGTTTTAGACAAAAGGAGGCGAACGCCCATGTCTACATCGATGAGGTGGAGCAAGTTAACAGCTTTACGTTTCTAGGAATCAGCGTCACAAACAAGCTGACGTGGTCCTCTCACACATCTCCATCCTGGTGAAGGAAGCTGATAAACGGCTGTGTTTCTTGAGGACACTTAAGAAGGCTAACTTCCTGTGCCAAGTTCTTGTCAACTGTTACAGAGCAGCAATAGAAAGCATCCTGACGGGAAACATTACAAACTAACGTGGGATGTGCACGGCTCAGGACAGGAGGGCTCTACAGAGGGTGATTCAAACCACCCAGAACATCACTGGTACCATCTACTGAGCATCAGTGGTACTGGTGACAAGAGGAGTCTGAGAAGAGCTCAAAGATAAAACCGCACAACACTGTTCACCCTGCTGTCGTCTGGAGAGAGATACACAAGTATCAGCTGCTGAACCACCAGACTACAGAGCAGCTTCTGTCCTCTGGCTGTGAGACTCCGTAACTCCACCCTCCACTATCGTTAGTTAATGTATTACTATACCATTTCATTGTATATACTATGCATTTTTATATTTAATATTTTACTATGTTATTTTTATTGTATATATTGTGCATTTTTATATTTCATATTTGTATTTCTTACTGTTACTTTAGAGCTTAAAGTATATTGTTTTGCTGCTGTAACGAACACATTTCCCCTTGTGGGATGAATAAAGTATCTCATATATAATACAGGTTATTTTGTTGTAGTTGTTCAAATTGGAACTACGATCTAAATTTCGTTGTGCAACCCTGTCGTACGATGACAAATAAAACCCTCATAACCAACGTTTCATCAGCAATGGCCGAAGTTATTGCATCTGGTTTCATAATGTCAGCTGCCAGCCACACGTTGGTTGGTTTAATACGGCGTTCTGAAGCCAAAATAACAGATTTTGCTGTGATTTAATTGTAATAAACGCATAAAAAGTCGTCTTTGCGTTCGATGTAAACACACTTTTCTAATCACTGTCGTCATGTTCACTGCTATTCACACGTTATCTACATTCTAGACATTCTAGTGTTTTTGTTACGCAAAATCCCTCTGTAAACTTTCTGTAAACAACCAACTGCCCGCCCCTCTGATGTCTCCCTCGGAAAAAATATCATACGAATGTGAATGCAAAAGACGCATCTCTAATATTCAATTGATTCTGTAAATGTCTCCCTACCTGTGGTGCACAGACGAGGACTTCTAAAATGAATGTGTTTGACCATGAAACCCAGCTGGCTGCAAACCGTTCCAAAGCCCCACAAACTGACGTCAAACAGCCTCGAGCCGTCTTTCACATGCACGCCAGCTCGCTGACTTCATTCAAATCTTTATTCCGTGCACGCACAGCAAAACACACACTTAAACAAATCTGTGTCTCCTCAGTAAAGAGACATTTCGCCAATTTAATTGAAAAAAAGAGACACGTGTTTTTAAAGGCGACCGAAGAATTGTTGACAAAGAAACTGTTGTTATCGTTCAACCTTCTGCTCGGTTGTGACATCAAATTACAGGAAAGGGGTTACATCTGCAGACAGAGCTCAACTGTAAGCCCGAGTGGAACAGCCTTTGGCAATGTCCTTCTTTTTCTGTTTTGTTCTTTCTCTCTCTCTCTTCCTCTCCAGCGGCGAGCTGTTCAGAGCACAGACCTGCTGCTGGCTTCAGCTTGCCTTGATCTTTGTTCAGCACCACGGACAGCTCCAGAACCACACACTCAATGCTATTCAATAGAATCAACAGATACACCTGACCCTGTCTTCTTCTGTGAGGAGCCCGAGTCCTGAAACTAGACCAAAGCCAAGTCATTTCACTGACCAAAAGAAAAAGACAAACAAACAGACAATCCCAGCCCTCCCTTCCCTGCATGACGATGGCTTTGAATGATTTCCCGTGTCTATTATTCTAACATAGTGTTGCTCGTCTTCCATCCTCTCTTGTATTGACTTATTCATTTGGTTTCTGTCAAACAATTCATTTGTGTTTTCCTTGTTCTCCGTGTTGATTGTGTGGAGAGGACCGTGTTTACCGCAGCCCCTCAGGGTCTCTTCATATTTATACAAACTGCAGCTATATGTGGCTCCTTGTCGTTCCTCGTGTGACTGGCTGTCGAACGAGAACTGAGACATTCAGACACTGTTTGAATACTTTAAACAAGACTACGAGTCCCCTGTGTGGCTGCTCATCAACAGAGTAGCGCTTTGAGCTAAATGCTAACATCAGCAACATGCTTACAACCCTTCGCCATCTTGGCTTAGCATGTTGGTACGCTAACATTCGCTAATTAGCATTAAACACAAAGTCATCAGGTCAATAATCATTTCAGTTATTATAATGTACCGGAAGAGGAACGTGAATGTTTGTGCCAGATTTCATGGCAATCCATCCGATGCCGACCTCGTGGTGTTGCGAGAGTGAAAGCCAGAGGGCTCATCCTCTGGGTACCAGGAACGTCTCTGTGTCGTGGTCATCTCTCCAGTAGATGTGGAGACATTTCAGTTTGGACCAAAATGATGGACTGAATCTTTTCAAGCCGGATTCTTCACAGACGATTAAAGACTATTTGAAAATGAATAGCAAAAAGTGTTATTGATTGCAAAGCTTACCCCTTTTAAGACGCATCTCTTTTCTCTATGAGAGCTGCTATGAAGTCACAAAGATGGAGGCTAAGTGCTGTGAGAAACTCTCAGAGTATTGATCCAATCTGTCTCCTTGAATTTAGTTTTCTACGACCTGTTCTGCCTTTTGGGGAAACTTCCATGTTGTTTGCAGATGTCAGATGAAATGCTCAGTGTTTCTTTTCTGGAGAATGAAAATAAAACACGGCTGAAATCTACTGAGATATTAGGGATCAGGTGATGGTCTTGGTTTCAGTGTCACTACATTGAAAACAGGTCATGAGTCAAGTAAGCGTCACTATGGAAACAGGCGTGATAAACAGCCACTGCAAGATCACAGCAGTGAACTCATTTCACTCTATTCCATTTATTTTACTTCACAGTGTGTAGCTCCGCAGGGCTGTTCTGAAACGCTGTTCGTCAGTATGACTAAGAAGTCATTTGTATAGATCGCACAAAATCTCTTCGTATGTATAATCACAAACAATGAAGAATAAGCGTAGGGAACACCACTTCCTTGTTTGTTTTAATCCAAACGTTGACTTATTTGTCACTTAACTCTCAAACTTATGTACTGGAACCTTCGTAGTTATTTTAACCGGAAGTTTATTTTGAAAAGACACTCGTAGGAGAACAGAATGCGTTGAATACACACGTTTTCACTTTCATTCATCATAACGGCATCAGTTAAATCAGGGACTGGTTCCATAACTTTGGTGTTGCTCACACGGTTTTTATGTCTCAGGTTTAACATTTTGTTCCAGATTGATAAGTAAAATAATGTCGCACGTTGTAGTCATGGACAAATACCACCGGGCCTCCCCTCAGACTCACTAATAGACTATCTTGCCCACTGCTCAGCTTACCTGGAGGAGCAGGACGTGGTATCGCTTCCTAAAAGGAGCCGGTTCACTGAAAAACTGTGATGAAGCAGCTCTTCCAGAATATGAGCTACTGTGGTTTTAAGACAAAGAGTGGAAGACGGCTGAATGAACTGCAATCAGGGAAAATGATTCTGTTTGTTTAGCGTGTGTGTGTGTGTGTGTGTGTGTGTGTGTGTGTGTGTGTGTGCGTGCTCACACATATGGCACACTGGAGTCAGAATTCAACAGAACTCGTCTGGAGGCAGAGATAAGCCCACTGAGTTAAACCTCAGTGGGTGGAGCCAAACAACCACCAATTCTCTGGTTACGCATATTGAAGCTCAGGGGAAACAGAACGGGGTGAGAGAGGGCAAAGCCAGGGAGAAAGGAAGGATTATCATCAGTAACAAAACAAATGAAGCTGGATTGATTTTCCTCCAAAGATATACATAAACATCTCTGTTAACCTACACAAAGAAGGGAGTCTTGGACCAGCTGGGGAAGTCCAGGAGAGCAAACTGGCACTGGAGTTTTTCTCATAAATTCTCCAACCCGTATTCTCCCACTGAGTGCGACCCCTCTGGTAAACGGTTTTAAATGATGGTGCTTGAGGCTGTAAGGGGCTGTGGTATTTGTTCATGGTATGACGCGAGGGGTCGTGCAATATGTTGCTTGTTCTTTTCTGGTTGTTCAATAAGTACAGAATGGGTCATGTGTGGTTGTAATGTACGGTTGTACCTTGAAAATAGTTCTTTGACACAACTCAAAGTCCACTTTCATAGTATTCAATCACATCTTCATCAGCCGAGGCTGCAATTAGCTTTCATCACATGACCTATGGTAAGTTTGGGACTTCATCAACATCTCCACAATAACTGAGCAAACTCAATCTGCCGATGAGGACCGTCAGATGTGGTTGAAAGCTGCATAAAAAAGCCTGTAAGTGGACCTTTAGTTGAGTTAAATCACGTGTTTCTCACCAAAAACCCATTGTGTGTGTCCTCGAGGCCTAACAAAAGGCGAAATGAAACTAAACGCATCCTCCTTACCTGTAAACTATGTTAAAGCCAGTGCAAAGACTCAGCTACTTACTTTGTGCCTTAAGGTTTTTCTTTCCGACCCCAGCTGATAGTTTGCCAAAGCTTGTTGCAGCTTCGGCCTGATTCAGGTCTTGGTATTTCAAATGCAGTTTGTTAAGATGTTTCTCTCTGGCTGCAGTGATAATCTGCTTGTAACATGCGTTGTTTACAGCATGGGAAAGTAATGTAGGAAGCCACAGGTCAGTAATCAATTACAGACTTTAATATTGTGCATTCTGACCTTGTGTGCCCTGTGATGGTATCAGTACATACTTCATGTAACTGGCATGTTTGTTAACGGCAACTGGAAAGATTAGATTAGATTTACCAACCACATCCATCTGTCAAACTGGGAAAAAGGCTAATTTAAATTGGATCCTGATGGACAGGTGAGCCAGATGGTTTATTAATTATGAGATTCTGAGGTGATGTGTGGTGAGTTGGTGGAAATGAGTCGCTGCCACTGAACATGTAACAGGAAGAGCTTCTTAACTATTTGATGCCTTCGTGCTTTATTCCATAAAGTCCTAATAAACGCTATATTTCATACATTTTCTTTTTTTGAAGAAAGCCGTTCTCTATGCATAAATATTCCCTTCTCTTCAAAAACAAAAGGAATAACTAAAACAAAGCGTTGCTTCGGGTCTGAGGGTGGGCTCCAGGCACGCTCCGTGTTCTCGGTGTCACGCCCGTACAGACCTCTAACTCTGCTGGCGGTCGTGTCTATCACACTCGCAGCAGGGTTTAACACTGGGACTGTTAACTGTTGGCAAATGTGTGAACTCTGCATAGCAGGACAACATTTTGTGTCAAAAGTGCCACATTGGCAGCCCACACTGCAGAGGGCCGTTGCCGCTTTGGCGAGGAAATCTGTGAGCAAAGAGCGGAAAAAGCAGACATCACGTGGAGCCTAACGGCCGCAGCAGCAGTCCAAACCACTAACGCTTGGCCGACAAACTGGGAAGAAAAAAAAGGAAACCGGGTACCATCCTGTGTTTAACGAAGCAGCAGCTTCACTCAGTACTCCACTAATTCAGCTCACAGCTAGGAAACTGACAAAAAATGGTAAAATCCATAAGCCACCTCGTGTGACATGGCATTAGTAGATCCATATCCAAGCTGGCATGAACAAATGTGATGGATTTTACTATTTCAGTGTTGTTCTCTTTTGTGAATTAAAACTTTACGCGGATCATTAAGTTCAGTGAGCCTCATGCCAGTGATGCTACTTATATTAATTTGAAAAAGTAAGTGGATGTCAATAAGGAAAATTAAATGAATAAAAGTTTATATCACGTCTGACAAATATAATAAAAAGGAAACAAACAATTTGTTCATGACATGTCAGTCAGTTTTAGCTCCCATATAACATTTTCTTCTTTAGAATGCTTGGTCAGCTCTTTACGACGCTGCATCAGAGCCAGTGTAGGCTAAACAATTAAAAAACTACAGAGCCAGGGGACAAAACGGGATTATAAAGTCATACATTTACTCTCGTAAAAGACAAGACGATGTAGTTCAAAAGTGTTGCCTTCACTTCACTTCCTATTATATATTGTAGCGGATTCTCCATCCATCCTTCCATCCGTTCATACATCCATCCATTCATCCATCCATCCATCCGTTCATTCATCAATCCATCCGTTCATTCATCCATCCATCCATCCATCCATCCATCCGTTCATTCATCCATTCATCAATCCATCCGTTCATCCATTCATCCATCCATCCATCCATTCATCAATCCATCCATTCATCCATCCATCCATCCGTTCATTCATCCATCCATCCATCCATTCATCAATCCATCCGTTCATTCATCCATCCATCCATCCGTTCATTCATCCATCCATCCGTTCATTCATCCATCCATCCATCCGTTCATTCATCCATCCATCCGTTCATTCATCCATTCATCCATCCATCCATCCATCCGTTCATTCATCCATCCATCCATCCATTCATCAATCCATCCGTTCATTCATCCATCCATCCATCTGTTCATCCTTCCATCCATCCATTCATCAATCCATCCGTTCATTCATCCATCCATCCATCCATCCATCCATCCGTTCATCCTTCCATCCATCCATTCATCAATCCATCCGCTGGATGTTCACCTTATTTAGGGATAGAGGACTTTTAGGACTCATTAATGAACAACAATGACTCAAAATAATTGAGGTTTTATTGAGAAATGGCCTGAAAAGAAAAGAAACATGTACTTCGGTTGGTTTATATGCTCGTGTGAAGGAAGCACCACCTGACCGGCAGCCGGCTGGGAGGGGACATTCTAGGTGACTGCGTCTGTACGATGACTATTCATATCTAACTATACTTCACTACCTTTTCATGTAAATCATTTTTTTAACTTTAATCTTGTTAAGATTCAAAAGACGTCCTCCTCTCGTCTGTAGCTCTCTCACATCGTCCTCCTTCTCGATTGACAGTCTGTCGGAGAGTTTCTCTATAAAAAGCGCTCTTCGTTCTCATGTGTCACTTCCCGGTGGAGGACAGACTTCGGCTTATTTTTGGATGATGGATTTGGCTTTTAAGTAAATGACAGGAGACTGTTTTGGTCTGATAAACACTCGGCGCTCACTCTTGACAAGTAGCTGGAATGAAAGCGAGGCTCCGCACCTTTTGAAATCGGAGAAAAAACAACGTGAAGACGAACACAGACAGCTAAAAATGGGTTTTAAATAAAACAACAACAATAGATTCATTTGCGTATTTGCCAGAAAAAAAACGTCGCATGAAACAGCTGAGGTCGCAGGGATCCGCCATGATGGGTTTTCATGACTGTTCTGCTGAGTCAGCAGACACACACACACACACACACACACACACACACACACACACACACACACGAGTGCAACGATTAATTGTTGGCACAGGTTTGCACAACAGGAATGCTGTATGTTCTCACACACACGGATGCAGCACAAAGTGGCAGAGCTGCCATTCAACATTTACTATGTTGACGGATAACTGTCACACACACACACACACACACACACACACACACACACACACACACAATACTTAACAGAAGCAAACATTGCACACAAATACACAAAGTCAATACTGGAGCCATTGCATTTTCATCTACACTGTCATGACTTAAGCCTGTCAGTCTTTTAAACAACCTCTCTCTCTCTCACACACACACACACACACACACACACACACACACACACACACACACACAGTGTCAATAACCCTAATTGCTGTCTGCCTCTCTAAAGCTGTCACTAAGCCTTTGACCTCCTCCTGTCAGGAATACACACTATCTCAGGGACACACACATGAATACACACATTCTCTCTCTCTATCTCTCTCTCTCTCTCTCTCTCCATTCATCTGTTGCAATCTGTCATTTATGTCCATCATCGCTATCACATGCTTCCTTTTTTAAATCCTCTACATCCTTGTTTCCTTCCGTCACTCTCAGCTTCGCTGTGTATCAGCATCGCCCAGTCTGTCATTATCGCCCTTATTTCACCATTTATTCAGCTCCCTTTACTGAAAGAGAGATAAGATCTGTGACAAAAGCCCCATTCACACAGGACAAGTGTTACTGGGGGACCTCTAGTAATTTGTTAAAATGGCGTAGGTTTGTCTGTCCTCTTGGGATCTGCGTTGTCCGTCATTTTTACCAGTAAGAAATCCCAGAACCAGAGATCACTTTTAGTTGTTTTTTTTGCTTTTTTGCATGGATTTGCTCCAATGCTCCTGCTGTTTTATAGATCCACAGCAGCATTTTAAGAGCATCAAACGCCAAAGCTTTCTTGACTACACGCTGCATCCATCGATAATGTTGAGCAGTAACACTTGAATTGCGGGTTATTTATTACTCTAAGATTGGAAGCGGCATCAGGCGCCGACGTGAGCGCGTTCACGATGCCCGAGTTAGTCAGCCGCGGTGATTATCTGGCTCTGCAGAGAGAATATAATAACGCAGGGCCCCAACCTCTAAAAGGCAATCTCATCGCCAAGCCGATCCTTGTCTGCTGAAATGCAACGGCGGAGATGTTTCTGCAGCCGATTTTGCATCGAAAAAGCATGTTCACACCGGATGAGACACCTGCTGAGGTGAAGTCATGTACGCTTCAGAGGGGTGAACGGCTTTGGTAAACATTCATGACTGCTCACTGAGAGAGATTAAAAAGAGACGAAAGAGACGAAAGAGATGAAAGAGACGCAGATTCTGATGTATTTTGGGGCTTTTGGGGCTGGATGCGTAGAGTTTCACCCTCTTTACCCACCACCATCAACCTTCTGTTTAGAAATTAGCCTACTGAGCCTCATTAAGGGTAAACACACACACACACACACACACACACACACACACACACACACACACACACAGTAAGTAATGGTACACCAGCTTGATTGAACCTGAGAGCTTTGACTACCACAACAAAGAGCAGGACCATTTATACTTACAGAGCACAAAGGAAGTCACTCGCTCACTCACACACATTAATGCACACACACACACACACACACACACACACACACACACACACACACACACACACCCTGAAGTACCCTTCGACTGAATCAAACCGCAGAGAGAAAAGGTGAGAAGGGAATTACACAGCGTCCACTGTCAAGGTCACTAGAAACTGCTTCACGAAGAGTGTATTATTCTCATAGAGACGGTTTCTATTGCGTTCTCTCTGCTTCATGAAGACCTGTCATAGTACCTTTGTGTGTGTGTGTGTGTGTGTGTGTGTGTGTGTGTGTGTAACTGCTTGCTATTAAAAGCTACCTTTGCTGTGGCGGAGCTAAAAGAATATAAGAAGTCCCCCAGGTAATGATTCATCTTAATTTATTTACATTCTTTAAGTTTAATGCAGTGTCAGACAAAAGGCTCACGATGATATTTTAGAGATTGGTGTGCTTCCTATTTGGTGGTGAGAGTTTGGGGGCTGCCCTGTTCCTGATTTAGCATTCGCATGGTTGCTCCGCTGGTCCCTGCTGGGAGACAACACCACGCTGCTAGAGACCACTGGAAGGAAGGGAGGCACGGGAGAACCAGAACCAGGACTGAGCAGGGAAGACTGTCACACCCTGCTGCAGTAACATGAGAGGTTTTCTAAAGGGACTCTGGTGCTACAGTACTGCTTTTCTCCACAGGCGACAAAATCAACAACAAATGTGACCTCATACGTGTCTTTTGAAGATTACATTGCAATGTTACCTTTGAATAGACGTAGCGTATCTAAGTAACAGGAAAGGGGAAAGTTGACCGAGGTTCCGAGCTTGCTCAACCGTCATTGGAGCACATAGCAAAAAGGGGCGGGACTTAGGACAGGAATAGCCAAGTTCCAAAATCTTGTGGAAGACTTTTCCAATAGAGTGATGGCTGTGATAGTAGTAGGAACGCCCATTGTTTGGAAATATGGGTGTAATCTTAGACATCAATATACATTTTACTGTGTCGTTAGCGCTCAGCGTTCCCTTTAGACACCTCATACGATCTCATACATCTTCACACTGTGTAGATGTAGATACTTTGCGATGATTGACAACAATCATGAGATTGAGGAATCTGAAAAACGTGTCTCAAATGTGACACAGCATCTACTCTAAGTCTGGGGGCGTGGGGTCTCTGAGGCCACGGCCCCCAGCGGAGCAGCATGTCTCTATCTATAACTACACTCAGCATGTTCACAAGATGCAAGACGTCGACACCGTAAATAATTTGGAGAGAATAGACCACAAGCAAGTTCAGTGGCTTGCCAGAAAATGTCCAATTCGAGCTTACATGGTTCTTAGATTTGATGAAATGAAAGTTTAATGATCCCTGTTGGGAAATTGGGGCACTGCTGCAGCAAAAAGAAAAAGAAATCAAATGCAGACA
Organism: Anarhichas minor; assembly: GCF_050575085.1. Lineage (NCBI taxonomy): Eukaryota > Metazoa > Chordata > Actinopteri > Perciformes > Anarhichadidae > Anarhichas > Anarhichas minor. The sequence continues at coordinate 730,705 of NW_027466560.1, read as the reverse complement.
GAGGCAAACTAAATTGAGATCACGCCATAAAAAATGCAATACAATACAATCAAAGTCAGATGCACAACTCCTCTAGGTTCCCATCTTGTATCTTCTCACTTGCATCCCATCTCTAGTCAAAAGCCTGCGGCGGTCACCATCCATTTCTCACCAGAAACATAAATAGCTTCAAATGCGGACGCATCGCTCGGTACAGCAGATACGAGAGCGATAATACGCTCCTTTTGATTTTTGAAGTGTTCGACAGGTAATTAGTTACAATCTTTTCCCGCTCTCCCTTTAGGCTTAACAGTATCTGTCTAAATTAGAGCGAGGAGCAGAGGAGGAAATGGTTCCCGAGTTATCTTCACACAGAGCTGAACAGTAGTAGACACCTCATTTGCAAGATAAGGTTAGCCTTCCGTAGCCGGACCTTTCTGCTCACTTCGTTTTAGCACTGTGACAGCAGAGGGGGGAAACTGATTGAAACGGGAATGAAGTCAGGAAAAACAAGACGAAATGTGTCCTTTTTACAACGATGAGTACTCGTGGTGTTTGGTGTGTACAGGATATCAAAGGTTGTTGTCTTTTGTGACTTTTGCAGAGAATTGGAACACCTTTAAACCCCAATTTGCACGAATGAAGTGATTGCTCGAGATGTAAGAACAGAGAAAGGGTTGATATGAAGAAGAAACGGGGTGGTAACTAATCAGACTTCCAGCTGTAGTGTCAAAATGAAAATTGGTATTTTCCTGTGAATCATCCAATTACTGCAAACTAAGATCAGACCATTCGAGTAAAGGCCAATCATGTTTCACTCTCAACCAGCTCCTGTATAGAAAGTGGGAATCATTTTTCTGAGCCAGACAAAGATCAGATATATAAAGTATGCCTCGCGTCTTTCAGCTATTCAAAATGTAATTACCCATTACTGTGTCGGCCCAGGTCTGCCTGCAGGCGAGCATCTGAATGAAAGGAATAAATAGCAAATCAAATGTAGTTATTCACACCGAAGAGCAGAGCTTTGATCAGAGCTTTCTGTGTGTAGACATAAAGTATCTTTATAAATATATATGTTACTATATATACAATATATGTTTGTATCAATACATTCATTCCATATTAAGTTAGGAACATAACACAGATTGAGCAAAATGCTTGATTGAACAAGACCAAAGACAATTAGCATTCAAAGGATAACTTGAATTATCGATTGAGAAAATTGTACTGTCAAATGTATAAAGGCTGGATTTTTGAACTTTTAAAATATTGATATAATTCCTCTTTAAGAAAGTGGAAAAAGAGAATAAAGATATCCAGATATAGATCAGTTAATACCCAACCCGATCCCATGGGAAGGAGTACAAACAGCACGACATTTCCGTATGTCCGTATTATTATTATTATTATTTGCGTGTCATCTTCAGCCACATTGTTACAATAAAACGTTGCGGTTATGTTCACGCAACAACATCACTGAGTTAGGTCCAGAAATAACATCATAGTTGGGCTTAAAATAACTGAACTTGGGTTTAAGCAACAAAGACATGTAGTTAGGTTTGGGGAAACATTCACAAACGTTAGGTTTAGGTAACAAAACCACAACAACAAATCCACAACGCAGTTTCAAACACTGGTCTCGTGGTTGAAAGTCCTGGGTTTAGTTTTGGGACTAATACACTGGGTAGTGCAGTCCGTACAGACTACATGGCGTATCTACCTGGTTAAGGTTAGAAAACAATAATCTTTATCTTTAGGACAACACATTGACATATAAGATATGGAAAGCAAATTGTCTCTGGTGAGGAACCTTAGATAACTGTTTTGAAGTAATGACAAATCCGATCATCTGCAAGCATTTCTAATAATTGTATTGTTGTATTATCTTTACTCCACCCATTCAACCACACAGCACTGCAGGAGTTAGAGGGCATGTTTTTTTTCTGCTACTGCTACAACAAAAAAGACCAGCGATGTGAGAGAGTCATGGCAAAGGGTCAGAGGTGGAGCAGCTCTCACGGGGATACTACAACAGATCTTAAATGTCTGGTGGGGCTCTGTTAGAGCACCACAAATGCTGCATTGTGACAGCTAGAGCCCAGAGTCCATCATCACAGTCTTAGGCATTCGATTAACACTGGCCTCAGCCTGTGATGCACACTAATGCACTACTTCAACTTTAATGTTTTAAGATCTCAGGTGTGGAGAAGAACACTTTCAGGCATGCTGTACCACAGCAGATGCACGGAAGGTTCTACATATTTAAACATCCAAGCTGCTGCCCCGCTGAGTTTAACTGAGCACAGGAATAAAGGCAGAAGAATACACAGATGAAAAGGGAAAAGTAACATGATCTTCTTTGTTCGGTCGACAGTGATTCATGCTGCTTTTCAGTCAAGCTTTTGGACTTTCTCTGGCATGTGCAGTCGTGAGTGAGATTTCAGAGACGTGTTTGGGAAAAACATTCCTCTAAAGAAATGCACTTCTTTGGGCTTTGTGACTATTGTAAACATCCCACTTTCTGCTGCTTGCTTTGTTTAACTGCCGACGCGCTTTGGCTGCAGCTTCAAAAAGGACTGTTTGAGGAACATCCAGTGGTGCTCTCTTATCAGACAGTAGAAACGACAAGAACTTGTCTCGTAGCTGGTTGACACACAGAACTGTGGAAGATACTTTGTCAGAATTGTAGGACATGTGCAGTGAAATGCATGAGTGGGTACGAGTTCAGTATTGTTGAAGCATTAGTATGTAAATCATTAGTTCTGCCTCTGCCGCTGTCTTGATCCATCTAAATGTGTTCCTTACATGTTTATTCTGCCCTATGCTTGGTAGGGAATGATTCACACCACTTCGGATGAGCTTGGAAGACTTTTGGTTGCGAACTTTATGCAAAGAGAATTGAAACATTTCACTAAGTGCAATAGAAATGTTATGCTGTTGAGCATTTAGCCATTTCCGCTGCACTCTTGCTGAACTTGTCAGCAGCTCCTTTGAAATTGTTATCAGTAAAACAAATCCAGTTTTTCTGTCTTTGTAGCTCTCAGAAGTCACTGGGAACTTTCTGAGACACAACTGCTTAGCGTTGCAAAGTTGTATAACATTAAAGAAAGTACTAACACCGGACAGATGCAGAGTAATTCCTGTAAGACGGGCTCCTGAGAAGGCTGACTCCTTTGTGTGTTTTGAAATCCAGAACACTGAGGACAAACAATGTAAAAGAGAGGTTTGGATGCAAAGTCAGTTTCTTTAGGCCAAATTTATTTTCTCCACCTCAAAATGCAAGTCTTTTCATTTCATAACTCAAGTGTGATTTGCATTTTTATCTATTTTTTACATTTTGTTTTCTTTGGGCACCCTCGGCAAAATTGCAAAAGATTTCAAAGTTTCAGGCAACAAAATGAACTGTGCAAAACAGTATTGCTGGAAAACGACTGAAGCGAGAGAAGGTGTATGTGTGTTTATGCGTGTGCCTACAAAAAAAGTAGTCCGGAAGCCAAACAACAAATTTATTCAGCACATCATCTACTCCCGCTGGATTTAGCTGCCATCGCCATAAACAAGTTTCACCCCGAGAGGAACTCACGGCAGAAACTTCCAGTCTTTCTGCAGGCTTTACTGTATGATGCACACATAGAATAATGAACAAGATATCTTGGCCATCTCAAACCAAAACTGCAGTGTGCAGGATTTGTCTGTAAAAATACACCCATCGTATTTGTAGCGCTGCAACTCTGCCCTGCATCATTTGAATAAAAGCCACTAGACATGTGTGTATCCTTTAATTAAAAGACCTCACGCACTCTTAATGTTTGCACTTACTGTATTCCTTAATATGGAATAATAACCCATTAACTGCTTTAGTTTAAAACCCAATTTTCCCTTATTCTGCAGCCTCTGGGGACAGACAGCTTTAACATACCTTCAAGTTCTTCAAATTAACTTCAACCTCTTAATCATAAATGCATGCAAAATGTAAGAAATATTTAGGATTTTCATTTTGACTGCGAGGGGTCGAATTTGATCGTTTCATGACTTAAAATTACATCCAACCAAATTTTATCTTGACGTTAATCCAAAGTGTTCAAGGTTTCGGTTTAAAGAATTGTGTTGACCACTAGAGTCTTACATTTTGAAAAAATAATTCTTATTAACTAATTAAAAATAAAAATTACAACAACCCTTAATTAACTCAAGGGACATATGTTGACTTTTTCTTAGGCCTTTAAGTGTTTCATGGCCTTTGTCTGCTCAGTCGTCATCACAAATTAGTTAAAGCTACAAGGAACTTTTATTTCGTGTGATTGTTTTCAGTCCCTGTGGACTAAAGTGGTAGTGTCTCTGAGCACCAGAGTCCCTTTAGAAAACCTCTCATGTTACTGCAGCAGGGTCTGACAGTCTGCCCCTCTCAGTCCTGGTTCTGGTTCTCCCGGGCCTCCCTTCCCTCCAGCGGGTCCATCAATACGTCCTGGGTCTCCAGCAGCGTGGTGTCGGTGTTGGCTCCTGGAGGAGGAGGAGGAGGAGGAGGAGGAGGAGACGCTGCTGCCGGTGGGAGCTCTCCGCCTCAACTTTAATCTGATAGAAATAACCAATCTTCCTGCTGATGGTCTCGTTTACTTATGCAGATCGTAAAGAGGCAACAGTATTACATTGTAACGGTTCCATAACCAGTTAAAAATTCCTGATGGTAACTTTAAGATATATTAGTTTATTTCTATTTGTTAATTATTTCAACTACTCAATGAACAGTCATGCTCACGTATCTGTGTGATGTTGACACACTCCACACAGATTTATACATCATAAGTACACTGTATATACTATATATGTGTATATACTATATAGACATTTCAGCACAGCCACAAGCAACAGAAAGTGATGGTTAAGTGCCTTGCTTAGTGGCACTACAGTGATAAATGTAGAGGGAAAGGATTAGAATGATTTTCTCAACAAACCCTTTTCAGAATTTTGGGGATTCAAACTGATAACGTTCATATTCTTAACACTTCCACTGACCATCACCCTAACCGCAAGCGGTCTGTCCCGTATCCAACAATGACTTTCACCCTTGGCTGGTTCCAGTATGAAAGCAACCGTTGGTTATTGTTGAGACTGTATAATGTTGTATACTGCATCTCCAGGAAGGCATTCAGCAGTTTCTGATTACCGGCGCCGCACTACAACAACTCTACAGAGCTGAAACTCTTTCTTTTCTCCCTCAGGCCATCCCTCTTCCTCACTCCCCTATCTCCCCTCTCCTCTTTGCATTCATCTAAAATAGCAGCCAAATGGTGTTTTTCTTCACTGACTTATCGCCACCAGCCACAGTCTGGCGTTTCACAATGGGAGGAAAGCAAAACACAACGTTGGGGCGGCGATAAGATTTGTCCTCCCTGTTGCTGGCGGTATTGTCGCAGACAAACAGCAGAGTTAACGCTGGAAAGCATCCGTCTCCCTCAGCGCTCTCCATCTTTCTCTCCACGCCTCTCATATGTGTGTTGAGGGAAACGGAGGAGAGTGCCACATATACAGATAGAGGTGAACCTGTCACTTCACAGATTCACGGATTGGCTGCCAAACTCACACACTCGGTTACACACACACACACACACTTAAAGGACGGTGAAAAATGACAAAGCAAGCAGCTAATGCTTGGGCTCAAACGGTAACATATCATTTTATTCTATTATCAATTATTATCATCATTTGTTTCATATCTCAATCAAATTTCTATTTCCACATTCTCTCTGAGCTCAGGGTTTCTTGTGTTTGGTCCATATGCTTCTATAGACGATACGTAGAGCGTCACATCATGCTGTGAATGAGAAAAACACTTCCCAGTATGAGCAATGTTTTCATTTGGTTGACAGCAGTATTGCAGTAAAACTACCAGCTTGATTTTCCTCACACTTGGTGGAAGACGGGAGTTTGGGAGTGGATCCCATTCATGGTGTGGATACACACATTATTGTTATGGAAACAGCCTTAGCGGATCTCTGAGTGCCCTTCTAGTCTTGTTGAGAGAGGATGTATCCTAGAGGATGTATCCTAGCACCTCACAAGTAATCAATAACTACCAACAGCACAGCGACTAGCACTAGCTTTGTAGCACATCACTACAAAGCCTTAATAATAGTGGAGTCGAGTCGTCCGGTGTCTTCAGCTCATGGTGACACACTCGACTCGAGATGTGACTGCCTTGCACCTCTTCACTGTGATTACATTTCTCATGACACGGACAGCAAAAAAAGATGTTCTCAGCTGTTGAAACTTTGATTTCAGAATGAAAACATTGGACGTTGTTTGACTTCTGGACCTACAGACGGAATAAACACTCAAGATGGTTCAGGCTTTGCTACTGCCGACAGTGCCATGAGCAGAAATAGGATATCGTAGTTATTCCTCATATATTGAGTCCAGCAACACGTGATGCAGGTCAGCAGCGTGAACAATACCCGAGAGAAGACAAGTGTTCATTATTCTTCACTTTGGACATTTCTGCATCCGTCTTCATCTACCTAGTGAAGACACCCACCTCTTCCTGATGGTGTTTGTCTTCAGGGACCCCAAAAAAAAACACTTTAGAGTTTCATAAAAATGAATTATCGGTAAATTACCGTCATGAGGTTTTAAAAGTGTCAAAATGTATTTTACAGCGGTTTGCTGATGAAGAGCTGCAGCCGAAAGCGTTCAGCACCCATCTGATCAGGACTGATCAGAGGGGTGCTGTGATTGGTCGCTGTTACCTGCAAGGAAAGCAATGTAGGAAAGGAACAAAACTAAAACTCATATTGGAAACATTAACAACATATCAAAGATGAATAACTTAGTTGTTGACTGCAGTTTTAAGGCGTATTGTAGGCAACAACAGCCACAAAGTGTTCACTAATTCCATGCTTTTTTAAAATTCCCTTTCTCTTTATTCTTTTAATTACTCTTAATTTGACTTTGTGTCTTTTTTCTTTCACTGTCAACTTTCAGTCTCAGAACTCTCATTAGTGATCTGCATGAGCTCACTGCTTCTGCCTGTTTAGTTTTGCCTTCAGCAGCATTAAAGGTCTGAATAAGTCTTGAATGTTGCCTTTGTGGGAGCTGCAGATACAGTGTTCAATGTGCTTCAGTGTCCCCCCCCTCTTTACACCTCTCCTCTTCCTCTCCGTCTCCCTTCTTATCTACCCCTTTCTTTTTAATTCTCGTTTCTCTGATCTGCCCTTCTCACACATTCATTGGATTGGGTTTGGCCCTCAGGGGCCCTTAATCCAATCCGCTGCTCCTATTCCCTTCAGCATTGTATTGTAGCTTCACAGGTAAGATAAGACACAGATTATTGGAGCGCACACACATAACGTAGACCCTCTCCTAAAATCATGGTCCTGTGTTGACTTTATATCCAAACAAATAATTTGTGTTGACATATTTACTATTCGGGGCTTATTTCAGTCATTATTTCACAAAATAAATGATCTGTAATGTGAATGTGACATATTGTTTATGGACCACGTCATGCATTCTCTTTCATCTATACAAAGACAAAGGATACATGTGGTGCACACACATACTGTTTATCTAAGCCGGCCGAGACCCAAAACCAGAGACAATCTTGGGATAAGGAACCTTCCTACCCTCCTTTACTTCCGGCGCCCTTGCTAGCAGCACACCTACCTTTGCACTCGGCCTTAACTTTGTCATTTTAATCCTGGATGCAGTTTTTTCTCAGGCGTCTCTGTGCGTCTGACTCTGTTTACCTGTTGCCCCCCCCCCCCCCCCCCCCACACACACACACACAAGATTCATGACTGAGATCTCAGGGCCTGTGGGCATTAATAGACCTCTGCTTGCTGATAGTGTGGTGCTTCAAAGCGAGCAGAGAGGAGGTGTACAATGAAGGGAGCGTGCAAAATGCAAAGGTTTGAATTGATTTACAGTCTTTTTATCATTTAGTTCAGTCCAAAAATATGATGATATTTAGGGGGAGGAGGAAGAGGAGGAAGAAGAAAAGGAGGAAGAGGAGAATGGCGAGCACAAAAGCCACAGTAACGATGATGATGAGAGGGGTGCTGATGAAGATAACAGTGTGATGGTAATAAACATGTGTTGGTATTTTTGCATAGAGATTGATGGGGATAATGATGATGACGATGATGATGGGCAGTAAAGATGAAGATTGCGGCCGTGGTGTCACCGATACCGGGGACGACAGTGAGAAAGGTGACGACAGCGACGACCACG
>NW_027466560.1:682500-717500 GCF_050575085.1 Anarhichas minor | reverse complement strand
GTCGGCGTCTAGAAGTCACCAATGCTAAGAATTTAGCAAGCTAGTGCAACGCAAAGGCATAGCAAGAGACGAGAAATATGAGGCCGCTGGGAGAATCAGTGAATAATAATAAACTATCTTACCATGCTGCAAAAAAATGAACTTCCACGGCCTCAGCCATCTCTGTAAAAATGTCAGCCAACACGAGAACATTTCCACTCTCGAAGTTGTGAGTAACACAACATATGGAGGCCGTATGTGCTGAAGACTGCTGAAATGTGAAATCATCTCTCCATGTAAAGATCTCATCCCACACAAATTATGCAGCAACCCCTTTGGGCAAAAATGGCCACAAGATTCACCATCCGCCCCAAGTTTGGTTGAAGTTATTCCGTCTTCTCAAGGCTGTTGACGAGGTTGAAATGTGAGATATAGGGATATAACAGAGTGCGTCATCCCTCCAAGCTTTGACAAAAAACAGACCGATGGTGTCGGTGTAACAAATAACATTGCTTTTCACAATCAACACTTGAAATGTTTAAAGCACTTGCAATGACAAAGTAGCACAAAAAGTAATGTTTTACCTCTTTCCTTAAGATTTAATTAAAGTTCTTCTTTTTGTTTTTACAAAATGATTAGAAACATTTTAGAAAAAACCCTCTTCCTTCCAGTAAACGTAAATTCATACCTTTGTAACTTAATAGCAACCCTCCTCCCACCTCTGTTTCGTCTTGATCATCTCTCCTCATTATTTCTCTTTCTTAGTCTTGCCCATGTGTTAGTTGTATCCTTGTAAATATGCTCCATCTGAAGTACATCTGCGCTCGAGCTCTGGGAAATGTGACAGAAGGATCATAAGATGACAGAGAGCTCATCAGTCGCTACTATGTTTGTCTTCTTCTGTGGTATCTGTGATTGTGATGTGTAGACCAGAATTTAGATGAATATAGACTAAGCTTGATGTAAATATTTGATGTTTTAGTTTAAGTTCTGCCTGATGGTGTATTGGTGTCACGGTTAGGCTGTGCCTTCTGTGTCTCTGTGTGTGTGTGTGTGTGTGTGGGCGTGGCTCCGCCCTGCTCTCCTCCCTGCTCCCTCCTGATTACATTCATTCACCTCACCTGCCCAGTCTACCCAGCTGCCTTCCATCTACTCATCACCCAACAGTATATCTACTCCGGTTACATCAGGGGATCACCAAAGTCATCATGAGTCATCCTCTGGAAACCATGAATGTCTGTACAAATGTCAATCCCTCAAGTAAACGTTAAGATATTTTACTAAATAAGTCAAAATGTTGCTTTGCTGTTGGATGACACTAGAGGAAATAAAGGATCACCAATGTTGGTATGATTCATCCTCTTATGACCATGAATGTTTGTGCAAAACTTCATGGCAGTCCATTCAATAGTTGTCGAGATATTTCAGTCTGGACCAAAGTGGTCGACCCACTGACACCCGCTGACAGACCCACATAAGGAGATGTTGCTAGGGCGGCTAAACAGAGAAGCAGAAACAGCCAAGAAAGGTCATTTCTTTGATTTAGCCAAACAGTTCCAAAATGCACCATCCCTCCAAATGACCTCCAATGCTGTTGGAGATATCACCTGAGATATCTCGTGTATTAAATGAACCATCACAGCATTGACCTCCACCGACTGTAGCGCAAAATAGGTCATTTTTGCAGTCGTGCCAGACTGTAGCAGGAGCCACCTGTCACCTTTATTTCTCCGCGTGTACTCCTTGGTATCCATTCTTCGTCAAAGTGGAGGAAAATTCCCCAAATATCTCCGGCAATCCCCTCACTATCTCATCACACGCTCAGTGGGCAGACAGGAGGCTTTACGACTGTGACTGTTTTTCCATCAGTGAGGATTACCTCAGTGTCTGCACCCTATACAGGCAGGGACAAGTGGAGAAAAATCTGTCTCTGGCTCGGGGAACAAGTGAGATGCGTTTAGTACATTGCTTTCTACTGCTGATGGAATTATTGTATACAGGAGTCAGCTACGAATAGTAGCACCTGTACAATATCATGCAATTCAACATGACAGACTACAGCCTCTAAAATTACTGGAGAGTTGCATCAACACCACCCTGGCTCAGGCTCAACAGAAGCTGAACAATACAAGATTGTCAAATGTAGTAATAATTTCAGGTCTGTTGTTTTGGATCACATTATTTTGCTGCAATATATCAGCTGCACTTCACAACCAGGAGTTAGCGTTTATGTTCCAACTGGAAAAGTTAACTTTTTTGAAAGCCGTGTCGAAATACACTCCTCGCTAGCTTTGCTTTAACTTACTGCCGTTGTATTTTAGTGTCCAGTATAAAAGCCAAGACGGGGACATTTATTATTATAGATGAGCCGAGTATAAATATGATTTGGGGCGTGAGGTCTGATCAAACATATTCTCGCTCTCAACTCGTCAAAACCCGAGGCTTGGACAGTGGCCCGATGCTTCAAACCGTGACGCTCTAGGATCCCCTCTAGCTTCAGTTTTGGACGTTCTTCCAACCGAGGTTTGTAGGTTTACTTACGCAACAAAACTTTGTGGTCAGGTTTAGAACAAATTTGGGGTTCCACCATAAACTGTATATAAGAAGTGGACGTAGTCATCGTGACGTCACCCATTGGTTGGTGGACTGATGTTTTGAAGCCTCGAGTTCGGCGATTTCACCGTCGCCATCTTTGATTACAGCCATCGCCATGTTGTTGTTTTTGCAACCAATAAACAGAAGTGACCATATTTGGACTGAGGAAGAGTGACGTAGAGACGCCGTATACGTCTCTGGTAGAGACCTGTCAATCACAGTAGCCCCGCCCTAAAGCATCCCCTGCTTTATGGTCTGTTTGACTCTAAATGGACCATAATGTACTAAATGAACATCATGCTGTATTGAAGAAGACTTGAAACTAGAGATTGAGACCATAAACTCATGTTTACAATGTTTACTGAGGTAATAAATCAAGAGAGAAGTAGAGTCATTTTCTCATAGACTTCTATACAACCAGAGGAGTCGCCCCTGGTGGTCACTAGAGAGAATGCAGCTTTAACACGTGAAGCTTTGACTTCACTTGAAAGAACCGGAGGTTGCCGCTGTTCAACTACTTGTTACACAACTGGCGTTAGTAAAGTTCAGAAGTTGCGCAACAACCCTCCATCCATAGACGAATAACCATTCACTGACATTTAGAACATAAACTCCACCTCACATGTCTTTGGACTGGAGGAAACCCACACAGATCACACAAATGCCTATTATGTCGCATTTCCACCAAAACCGAATTGTTACATAACATTATAAATGTACCTCATGATTCCCTACTGGCCCAAAAAGCTAAATGGCTTCATTATCATCATCGCTGCATTTGCTTCCTACTCTAAATGCAACAGTACATCTTTACTCTTCTCTGTGGACCAATTATGAAACGGACAGGAATATGACAAACACATGTCCTCAAACTCATCCACGTTACAACGCCGACCCAGTTCAAGCAGTCCGAGTCTGAGATCGGTCTCAGACGGGGAATACCTGACCTGTGTGGGTGTGTAGCAGGGCATGGCTGAAGAGCAGGATGCCGGCTCAGCAAACCCTCCCTGGATGAATAAAGGTTTAAAAAACGACAGGAGTGTGTGTCAGGTAGATGGATGGCGGGGTTAGGTGGTTGGGACACCGAGAAGGTTGGGAGTGCACCTCATTGACTGCCCTGCAAATAGACAGCTGGAGAAATGAAGTGGACTCAGCCACTATTGAAGAGAGCTCAATGGTCTGCATCACCACTGAGGATTACTACACACACACACACAGGTAGGCAAAAAGCTACACCAGAACAAATACATGCATGGCTTGACTTGGGCTTGCCCTTGAGGATTTGAGACTTGCTTACTCGAGCCACGACTAGGACTCGTCTCTCCTGACTCAAGACCTTACTTGGAATAAATGAATTGGCAAACTGCCACAGATGCACATATATGTACAGTTACAAACATATATACCACACGGAGATGATACATTTTTTTTCACACATTGCCACTTAGTGATGGCCTAAGGAATAAAAAAGGTGTATTTTGACTGTTTTGATTCCCAAAATTTGGAGTAGCGAAACAAATTCGTAGAACTTGCCACTCCAAAATTATACACACTGGCTGAATGGTGACAGGTTTGAAATGGACCAGCTCAGAAAATGCATCCCAAGAACACATTCAGGTGACATGACGTCATCGCTGCGAATCACTCAACTTCAGGTTTCACACGGGACGTGAACTCCGGTCCCCCAGACTTCAAACAAGGTGAACCCTACAACTGTCTTGAGCTCACCAAACACAAGAAACAACAACACAAAAAGCAGACAAGCAGTGAGTAAAACAAAGATATCTCGGTCGTATTACTTATTAAAACAGTTCACGTCAATGTCTTTGGTTTAAATGTTCTCAGTTTGTTGATTGAAGTTATATTAATGGCACGTTGGATGAACGACTTCTTAAATGCATTTTTACTTGCCAGACAGACTTTCTAGCGCCTCTATAGCTTCAGCTGCAGGAGCGATCTATTGTGTATAACTACATGAATGTCAAGAAAAGGGCAAAGGAGTCCCTTCAAAGCTCTTGAGTTGACATTCCCTGGATGAATGAAAGTTGAAAAACACACATCCACACAAACCAAGCGCCTCACTCACAGTTGACCACAGATCACCTTCTCGACATCCGCCTCGCACAAACACCAGCGAGAGATAATTCTCTTATTTTGCCTCGCTGCAGTTTGCCCGACTTGTTGTCCGCCTGAAAGATCTTCAAGCAATCTCCTCACCCTGCGGTGTAAGCGAGAGTCACTGAAGTGTATTTCAAACTCTTAAACCCGGCGAGAGGTGCAGGCAGGGAGGTGAGGAGGAGGAGGCGGCAGGAGGCGGCTGGCCTCCGTGAAGGCGACAAAGCTGCCGACTCAGCCAAGAGGCACTCGAACGAGTGCAGAAAACTTTGCCCCTGAACTCAAACGCTTTTATACAGAAAAAGGGTTTGGAGGTCGAGATTGTGTCTGACAGGGAAATACTGCTGAGTCACACTATTGTTAACGTTCTCTTTCTATTCTTCCACACACACACACACACACACACACACACATACACACACACAATAGTATTGCCATAGTAGCTCCATCTGCCAAAACTTTCAAAAGTGTTATTTTGTGAGTTATATGTATTCTTTTATATAAAAAACAAATCTGGGAAATTGATCAGATGCTACTGATTTGGGCTGAAGTATATTAAGTGTACTCCAGCTTTGTAACAATCAATAGATCAAGAGCAGAATATTTAATATGAGATGCGAGTGTTGATCCTCGCGTGGAAAGTCATTGCAGAGGCGTAGGAAATATAGAGCGAGTATCAAAAACAATAACATAATCCTAAAATAACATACCAGTAGTGGTAGGTCATAAATAAGTGTGTAATTATCATAGCGGTGCATTCTGACTGAAGTGCTGCTGGGATTCACTGTGAGCTACTTTTCACTCACCCCTTCATCTCATTCAGGAACCTCAGTTTGATGCGATGTGGCTTTGAAATGGGCTCGATTGAACCCGTCACTGCTGGGCATCCCGCCCTGAATAAAAGCAATCCAGCCACAATTAATATGAAAGTAGAAATGTAAATGCATTATTGATGTCTGTGGTCGATAACTTCCTGGTGTGCTGCTAGAAGCCCTATCTTAAAACCCCAGTGAGCTAATGGTTCCGCTGCTAATGTTCTGTCAGTCCATCTCTGATAATAAGCAAATTCATTCTGTTGCTCTTCAGCTCTTCTAAAAGAGCAATTCTAACGTCAGCTGATTGGTTAGCAGGACGGCTATTAGCACATTGTGATCTTTGATCTGGACTCACCTTGGCGCTACTGTGCAGCATAGCTAACCACGGAGATCTACGGTAGTGGTGAGCTTTGTTTTACTGTAAGCCAGAGTTAGACTCAGTTATTAATGATGTGCCAGTGTATCTATGCTAGTGGCATGTCGACACAGAATCTTCTTGTCCGTCACTCATCCCAGGCCTTATTTATTTTCTTCAAATTTATGCAAACTGCAGCGATCGCCTACTTAGCTCTGAGTGCCGCCCAAACGTGGGCTGACCTACACTCAATACTGTGCCTGAACGCATCCTGTGCGGACACACTACTTGCTTTCTGTGCTAACATGCTGCTCACGCCTCCTGTGTGGACACGGTGTAATTGTACTCTGTCTTTCGGATGCCCGGTAAGTGAGGGCGAAGGCATTAATGCCTCAGTACGTGAAAACAAAGTGCTTGTCAGATGGTCTGACAGCGTCTGAAACTGTGTGTACGATAGCACAATCAGCGGGCGGACACATTGTGACTTCACTTCCCTCTCAAGCTCTCTTTCCACTCTTCACATGAGTACTTCTCTCACTTGTCATTTGTACAACTGAGAGTCACACTATGGATGCCTCAGAGTAGGGATGGCCAGACAGTGTGCACTGTACCTGTTTGTACGGTTACTTTCCGGTAGATGTATGCTGAAGAAGCTCCTGTTTCTAACGCATTTAAAAGCAAACTGGCCTCCTTTGTACACCGATGTATCCCGAATGGAATGATCCTTTGCTTCATAACCACATGTTTTGCCATTGCGACCATTAAAGACGAATCAGGCTCCTTAGATCGAATCGTCGAATAGACAGCTCTTCGGGGGTCACGCCTCCATTGGAGTCATGTTTCTGACCGGATTTATTCACACGAGGATGCGCGAGTCTTAAAAGAGTGACTAGTCAACAAGGAGCTAAACATTTCTCCTGAAGTATTTATGTTGTTTGCTGCTTCCCTTCAGAGTGCATGAACAATTTAAAAAGTTGAATTTGCTCCCGTTTTCAGGGCAGTTAGTGAACCCATTACCAGCAGACATTTTCTGTGTTAGTGGGCAATAAAATGTAATGTTTCCCTCCTCCATCCTGAGACAGTTATCACCAACTAACTGCAGCCTGGATGAACATATTACCGCCATTTTAATTTGTTCTCAGCGCGTGGAGTACATTATTTAATGATATTGGACGCATTTCTCTCTCTAACTGTGAATACTTGTTTTGGACTCAATGAGGCAGCTTCAACAGAACTGTGACTTTGCAGCAAGTCACAGATGAAGCAGGAGGAGGCTCACACACACACACACACACACACAGTGTGTCCTGGAAGCACACAGGCTGCCTCTACAAGAAACAGAATGTCTCCTGCGGATGTGTGACATGTGTGAGCATTACTTTGCTATATTTGCGTGATGCCGTTCCGCTCACGGAGATGGAATTGACTCTGCAGTAGAACGTGTTGTGGGTGGGTGTGCGATGGCATTAGGAACAATGTCAATATCGTACCGAGCCGTGCCCAGATGCATTGTGGGCATTTGATTAGCAAAATAGCAAGATTGTGGACAGCGCTCGTAATCATGAATTCTCTACTGGTATAGGGGCACTCTGTCATGTTTCCATATCTACCTTACCTTATATTTTGTTTTCAAACATGGGCACACCGCGGGGGCGGTCCCCCCTCCCCGAGTCCACCAGTATTACTATAACCTACAGTAAATGATGTCCTGTTTACTCGTAGTGGATGCAGGTGCACACAGTAAGAAACGATACAGGGTGTTGAAGTGGATGGAGAAGAGAAAGGCAACAGAAAACAGCAGGTATGCAAGTAAAAGATTTATTCAGCTGGTTGATTTGGCATCAGCTATAAACAAGTCAGGGAAAAAAAGGTGAGAATGTAGGAAATAGTCATGGCCTCCCCAGGGGAGATCGGTTGTGTGTGTGTTTGTGTGTTATCATTAATCGAAGACGTGTGTTCCTCCTGCTCCACTTCAAAGGGCCCAGACGACAGCTGATGGATTTATTTGGCTCCTCTTCCTCCTCAATGACTGACGCTCCCCTTCGAGCTAAAACGTTGAAACATAAGTCACCTCTTTCAGATTATGTTGTTTCTGGCCGAAAAGACGAGAGCTTCACCATATTCTCCATGTCAGTTTCTGTGTCAAGTACATTTCTGCAATTTATTGTCTGCAAAATAGAATAATTGTTACTATTTTAATACACTAGAATACAAAAGCATTAGACAATTATCCAGCATTTATTCTAATTTGCATAACTACATTAGACTGCAGAGTGGATTCATTATGAAGACGGTGTTATTAGAAACATTAACACAAAGTAAGCCGACTACTCGCGCTGAACTACCTTCTGTTGTGTTCTTTGTACACCATGTTATCGTCCATCTCATCAGACAAAAATGCTAATATTTGACAATTCTGTAAAACCGTAGAATACATTTAAAGACGGCTTCTTCTTTTTTTACATCCAATGGCAATATTCTCCAAAGCTTTGCTTTCTACAGTACCAGCCAGGCGGCCACCACCGGTCCTGAAGAGAGAAGCCAAAGAGGAAGAGTCTTAAAGCTGCATTCTCTCTAGTGTCCACCAGGGGGCGACTCCTCTGGTTGTATAGAAGTCTATGAGAAAATGACTCTACTTCTCTCTTGATTTATTACCTCAGTAAACATTGTAAACATGAGTTTATGGTCTCAATCTCTAGTTTCAAGTCTTCTTCAATACAGCATGATGTTCATTTAGTACATTATGGTCCATTTAGAGTCAAACAGACCATAAAGCAGGAGATGCTTTAGGGCGGGGCTACACGGTGATTGACAGGTCTCTACCAGAGACGTATATGGCGTCTCTACGTCACTCCTCCTCAGTCCAAATATAATAGCTTCTGTTCATTGGTTGCAAAAAAAGCATGTATATGGCAATAATTGTATGGTTGTCTCTTCAAACTACTTAAAAAAATCATGTCTTCTGAGAAAGAATGTGGAATTACTCACGGGTTTTGGACGTTTTCTAGGAGCCACCGTCTAATGGCAATGGGATGAACTGCGACTGGCTTCGAGACTCAGAGGTGTTGATTGCCACCGTACCCCAGACTAAATGTGTATCCTCTGCGGGTTGAATCGTTATTACTCTTGGACGTCTACCTTTAGAAGTTTAGAAGCCCGGGGTAGACCCAGAACACGCCGGAGAGATTACATATCTCGTCTGGCCGGGGGACGCCTCGGGGTTCCCCAGGAGGAGCTGAAAAAGTCAGCGTTGCCGAGGAGAGCAACTTCTAGAACACCCTCTTGAGCCTGCTGCCCCCGCAACCCGGCTACAGATAAGCGGAAGTCAATGGACGGATGGATGGACCCTGTTGTCGAGTAGCAAACAGACAGGTTTGATTTCACTTGCTTGTTATGAGCCTGTTTCATCTGTTCAAGTCTTGAATATGAACCTGAGTTTGGTGATAAACTTTAAACACGCAGGTTTGTTTATTCTACAGAGTGCCCGCGTTTAAATGGACAGAGCTATTTAAATTGCTTTGCTTGCGGTCAATACGATGTGGATAAATCATAAAGAATCCTAAATTATTAATCCTTGAAGTTTATTGTTAAATTGGAAAATTCAGCTCAGTGTCATAACTAATAAGTGGTGTGTTAATGATCCCATTTTCAACCTGTTCAGCCGTGTGTAGTCTCGATTTGAAGGCTGCAAACAGCCCTGTTGATTGATGACAGCTCGCTTGTCTGGTTCCTTAACGGCTGTCAGTCCCCCCCCCCCCCCCCCCCTCCCGAGCTGTCGTCTCCCTCCTGATGAATCCATGTGACACCCATTTCATGAAAAGCATGATTATTTTTGAACAAACAAACCACCTCCCCCGTTGGGATGTGTTAATCAGGCACAACCGGATTTGTCTAATTTCCAAAGCGACGTCTTCCTCCGTTCTGCAGTCGAAACGACAGCAAACAGTAAGAAGGACGAATCAGCAGAGACCAGTGTGGCAGCTGCTGGTCAGTGGAAGCTCTGGTGTTTTGGCAGGAAAAGCTGTGACACGATGTGTTTCTATCCAGTGCTTTAAATGGAATAAAACATGTACATCAAAGCAAAGCCTGTAGGGGGGCTGGATTGACATCATTAATTCTATTTTACAGATCAAATGTTCCATCTGGCAGCTTTTCTTTCAACCACAGTAACAACTACAAGCCTCAATAAAGTTTACAGTAATAACCACATCATGTGCAATGTTCACATTTCAATTGAATCTTTAATCAATTTTTTACTTTATTTATACCTTACTCTTTTTGCTATTGTGTTATATTTTGCAATGGTGTCAGTATATTAAAATATTTCACTGGGTAAGAAAAAAGAAAACATGAGCCGATGGCGGCGCGAGATGAGGTTCGGGGTACATCAAAGTCAGTGGGCTTCATGCTAAGAGAACCATAAACACAACTGCATTGCAATCCATCCAAAACATTCTAACATTGAAGTTGTTTTCCCATCAATCCATCCATTAGTTCCCCATCCACTTATCCAGATCACAGTAGCAGCTCAATCTTACAGCCAAGAAGTTCTTTCCGAAGCAATTTCCTCCCACTTTCACCAGATGGTCCCTGAGGACTTGCGGGCCGGTTTGGAGATTTAATCCCTCTGGCGTTCATTAGGCGTGCCCTGAGGTTTCCTCCTCGTCCATCATACTCCTCTGAACACAGGCAGCCACAGGGCGCTGTTTATTGGAGCCACCTGGCTGCCTCCTGATATGAGAACGAACAGAACATTTTAGGACTTTTGGGATAGTTACAGTGAATAAATATGTAAATGTAGACTGCACAGTCACATGACTGACTCTAAAACACAGTTCTCGTGGATGTGTGTTTGAACACGCATGCATGTCTGCGTGTGCTGACTTCAACATGACAACAGTCTATTTCGGGACGTAGAGAGGTCTCATTGCTGCAGCAGACCCATTGCTAATCCAGCTGCTAATGTAGTCAATAGCCAGCCAGTCACAGATAGCAGCACCCAATTATCCTGCTCTGGGCAACACCATCATCATTTAGCTGGTGTCACATCTGTGGCAGCTTCCCAATGTTATTTGTCTCTGAGCTGAGCTGTTGGAGCAGAGAGACTGGGGAAATTGAAAACCGCACAGGTGTGCCGCCATTGTGGCTCGATACAGCGGACGAGGGGGACTCCATTCGTCTTCTGAGCCCGTTAGAGGATTTGAGATTAGGCTCAAAGGTGAAACCAAGCAGGTGTTCGGACACGAGAAGAGTTAGTTTGCAAAACAGCCCATTGTTCACTTAGTAGATTTTAAGAATGTAATTGACTTTACCTTTTGGACGTCAGATGGATTCTCTTGACGTTATGAGGTCACGTGATGAGTCGTTGGACCACATATCACATGGAAATCCATCTTTTCAAGCTACAAGTAATGTGTTTAGTATCCAGCAAGCCGATGCACGGAACAATCAGCGTCCAGTGAGGAGCTACTGGCAGCTGAGCGGGCGTGGCCCTTAAGGTCTTCCAAGCAACCAGTTGTGGTCAAAGTTGCAGCAACAAGGATTTGATCCCTCACTGGGTGAGGGGGAGGGTTCACGTCGACCACTGTACACATCTGTTTGGTCCGGCGGCTGCTGTGCAGAAGCCTCGGCTCCATCGTGTTGTTCCTCCGGCTGCTTGTCGGTTCTAGACGTTGTGTGTGTGATGGATGACCTCGGGCTGTGCTTATCACTCTGCTCTCAGCTGCTACGCATAGTCCTACACGCACACACAACAAACACCAATTTTATGGAGACTGTGTACTGGTGTGTGTGGTCAGATGTCTGTGGAAGGCGATTTTTAAAGCGGCTCTCCTTTCATGTCTGTTGTTTTTTTCTTCTTCTGTGGTTCCGTGGAGCTCCTTGTCAGCCAGCGCTCCCTCTCCTTGCAGAGAAGTCATCCGGGTGGGTCTGCGGAGTGCAACCGTTTCCCGTTTTTTCAGCTGCAGTATTGAATGTCGTCATTCAACATTTAGTTCTAAGCGTTTCTTCTGCTCACCTGCGTCTCCCTTACCGTCATTCCACTGGGAGCAGAGAATCTGTTCGGGGGAGAGGCGTGATGACATGGGCCTGTCGATCGAAGCTGGAGCTGCATAACTGGTGGGTGGAGATGGTTTTTCCACGTTTGCTTTCTGCAGACACACACACACACACACACACACACACACACACGCTCAGGCGTAGATATGCAGACACGTGGATGCACGGAAGCATGTGCTGTAGGCCCTCGTGCACTCAAGTGTGAAGAAGACTCACATACATCCCTCATTCCCTCAAGTATTTTCTCAGAAACACCTTCCGGTTGAGCCGCTGAGAGATTTACACACACACACACACACACACACACACACACGTGCACACAAAAACAATATGGCAACATATATCTTAGCTACAGCAAGCCGAGGCAGCCCCAGCCATCGGTCATCGCTCTCTAATGTTCCACCCCACTGTCATCATCCAATTACCAGCTCGCAAAGCCATGAATCAACCAATCAGCACAGGCCGGGGGCTGTCCAAATATTGCCCTGCTCCTGCTGACAGGAAATAATCTGCACTAAAAACAAATGAGTCAAAGGGAGTCCAATAAACTTTTTTTTCCGTCTGAAACCTCAGCAGAGGAGTCGTTGGATGGAAAGATGGATTCACAGATTCACTCAGAAACAGATGATTTTATTCATTCAAAACATTTAGCATGAATAGATCAGTTATTGGTTTTTTTCTGTTTTGATTTGGTGATGTGACCAGTGTTTCCAAAAAATATATTTTAAACAAAATTCAAAAAATAAAGTTGCCTGTGTTAATAGAACATACAGTTTTCTTATGTTTTCATAATTCCTTACGTTTCTGCGCTTAAACCTCTATAAAAGGAATTGCTACCAGGCGCCAGATCTTCAGCACGCGTCCAGGAGTAAGCTACGAAAATGGTGGACACAGTGCCGAAAAAACGTAAATATAGGAAAGCGAAACGCCGCCAAGTGAACAAAGCTTATTTCAAAACAACAGTGAATCAAGGTTTGTCTTTCACCTGCTGGAGAGCACCGTAATCCTGCCACAGTACTGTTGTTTACGCTGTCTGCTGATGAAAGCGTAGCGAGTGAAGCAAAACTTTGAAGCTGCAGGCCGTAAAAACCAAAACACAGAGCTGAAAAAGGCTAAAACGCTTCGTAGAGATGAAGGCAACAGCAACAGGGTTCGTCAGTACAAGGGACACATTTTACATCCGACAAAGACATTTTACCAACTGTTGATGACGAAAATATTAGTGCAGCTTTACTTAATTGTCCCTCGCTTATTGCTCGCGGTCTCTTGTAGAAGGTAAATAATATACATAATATATCAACACGAAAAGTTTGCCCAAAATGTAAAGAAAACCAACATGTATCTGATACGTTAGTCAATTCACTTTTGTAGTGATAACTAACATTAAAACAGTCACGACATCATTTACAGTCACTGCTAGTCAACATCAAGAAGGTTTTGGAAACAAAAATAGCTTGAAGAAAAATTATATTAGATTAATCTTGATGTCAATAAAAGATGCATATCAAAGTCTAATGAAAACAATTCATCCGGTCACACCACTGTCTATTTTCAGCTCCGCTGCCAACTTAAGCGTCGTGAGATGTTTGATATGCAGTATCATCAAGTGCTAGTGCTCTCAGGTCCCATTTCTGCTGACGTGGCATCGCGGTGGAATTCACTCCGTAACCTTCAGGGACGCTTTATAGAGTCAAGAGTGTTACAGACTCTCCAGCCGGCAGCGAACGCCGCCGAGCCTTTATTTGACGTGATACTCTATCCCGGGCGAGGGCCTCCGCTGCCCTTCAATCACACTCTCTGCCACTTACAGAGTGCGTATTGATATGCATTCAACATCCATCACCAGCTGTGTGGTTGGACACATTTGAAGTGCTTGACAGTTGGCAGTGAATGCTCTGCCCTCGTGTGTGTGTGTGTGTGTGTGTGTGTGTGTGTGTGTGTGTGTGTGTGTGTGTGTGTGTGTGTGTGTGTGTGTGTGTGTGTGTGTGTGACAGAAATAGAGGGAGAGGTCAAAGAAATTGAATCCCTAATTATATGTCTTTCAAGAGCTAGACAGTTATAATAATATATTGCTCTCTGTTATTACACATGACGTTCATTTCTATCATGTGATTGGCAAGAAAATTAAGTCTTAAGCTTTTATCCAACACACACACACACACACACACACACACACACACACACACACACACACACACACACGCACCGTTCTCGTTTCTCTTTACTTGAGTCCGTCACAATAATACTTTTATTTGAGGGACAGTCGCTCACTTAAACCACCTTCACACACAAATCCTTTGTATAATACGCGGTAACGCAACGTTTAGGAAGAAATTGGACAATAACTACTAGCTAGTGTTAGTTACTTCAGTCTCTGAAGTCTGCAAGTTATGACAAATAAACCAACTTCGACCTCTCGTTGGGTTTCTCCTGGTGGAGACTTCCTCGTTCTTCATTACCTGGATGATACATGAAATGATTTTGTAGGATATCTTAGAAACCACGTGCTTAGGATGTTGACATACGCAACCTGACTTCAATGTCAATTCTCTCTGAATGTTTTTGGGTTTGAAAAGAATCATTCTATCTGTGTTTCGTTTGTTATGTGTGTTTTTTTCAGATACAACTCCTGATGGAAAGCATGGAAAACATCTGAAACCGAGCACACCCCTCAGGTGAGCTCTGACGCTATTGATCATGCAGATCATAAAGAATTTCAAAAAGGACTGCGGGCACATCATCTTAGAGCGGTAAAATGAACACAATGCTGTGATATCAAGGAGCGAATAACCCTCCGAGGTTTAACACTTCAGAAACTTCCTGTGGAGAAATCAAACCTCAGAAAGTGACGAAACATTTCAAAACCACACAGAAAGCCCAGTTTCTCTTTGACTCGCTAGAAACTTCAAAGATGAGAGAGTAAGAAGGTACTTTACTGTCTCGGAGAGAGGTGGGAAGATGAGGGAGGAAAAGAAGTAAAAGGTCTAATTAAGCCGAAAATGAGGGAGAAAGAGAGGGAGAAAGACGCGGCGGAAAACGGGAAGAAGGCACAACGGGAAGCGCGTTAAAGGAGAGGAGAGGAGGCGAACGTGTCGGAGGAGCAGTCGGGGTAAACCCTGTGGGAGGCTGATGTATCCACCTCCTCAGGCAAAGAGGGAGAGAGGTGGGGGGGGGGGGCAAGGGAGAGAATGAAGAAAAAGAGAGAGAAAGAAAGGGATGCATGGGACCGACAAAAAAAAACAAATTCCTTGTTTTCAAATTGTTTCATATTGTGTTGGAATGAGAACTTGTATAACCTAGAGGCTTGCTGCTGTAATATAATCTCTCTCACACACACACACACACACACACACACACACACACACACACACTTGCATATAAACATACTCTGTGAGCGTAGAGGAGCCGGGGAAGCCCTGCAGTTTATTGGGTCATTGTAGATTCCTCTTTGGATGAAATATGCTTTAATTTGCAAAAGCGCTGGAGGGAGAGTCGATAGCAAAACCTCTGTGAGAGAAAGAGAGATGGTAGGAGGAGGGAGAGGAGGGAGGAGAGAGGGAACAAGGAAAGGAAAGATTGAGCGGGAGGGAGGGTGGGAGGGAGAAGCGATGGATGGAGGGAGGTTGGACAGCAAGTGGAGGTATGGGCTGCGAGGGCCGGGGGGGAGGATAGGAGGAAGAGAGAGGGGAAGGGAAGAGTGATTATAACTAGGGGAGGAGGGAGGGTCAGAGAGGCAGACAGCATCGACATTAAGTTCAAGACTGTCCTCACAAGAGAAACAACATTCAAACCAAACAGAGTGTGACTTCCACTCAGGAGGCCGCCGGTAGCGTCTCGTTTTCTGCTTTAGCTTTAACCACGACCTGTGTTCCCACTGCGGTTCAGTTCTTTGGAGCCGCTGAAGGAGTGTTGCGTAAAGTCGCCGGCCTGTCTGTCTTGAGTCACCTCTCAGTCCTGCATCGCCTCACGTCCCACAATTCATCACATCACATCACAGCACAGCAGATGAGGAGGGGGGAACTCGTTCGGTGGGTCTTCGTGATGATACTCATCCTGGCTTTGGACAGATGGATTGGTACCCCACATCTCCAGACCTGTTTTCTTCGGCGATTGCAGTAACATACAATGCAAACGTTGTTTTCTGGCAACTGTGTTGTGGTACGAAGAAGAGGGATGAAGTGAAGGGGAGAGAACAACATGTTCACAACATGAAAGGGTGAAACGAGAGGGAGTTAGAGAGAGCTTAGCAGGGGGTGAGAGAGGAGGGTGGGGGTGAAGGGAGAGGGGGTCAAGGGGAGAGACAGATTGGAGGAGAGAGGGAAGAGAGAGAGAGAGAGAGAGAGAGAGAGAGAGAGGACGACGAGGAGAATCTCAAGCACTCCACTCCTGGGTTCGGCCCGTTGTCATGGTAACAGCAGCGAGGCGAGACGAGCAGCAGACAGTCTCTCTCTCTGTCTGTCTGTCTGTCTGTCTGTCTGTCTGTCTGTCTCTCTCTCTTCACTCTCTCTACGTCTCCCGTCCAGAGATTAGTGGACAGCTGATCTCAGTCCCTGGTCGCGGCCGTCTTCTTATTCTTTTTCTTTTTCTTCCTGATGAAAAATGGATTGACAGCAAGGAGACCAGTGGCGACTACACAGTGTGTGAGTGTGTGTGTGTGTGTGTGTGTGTGTGTGTGTGTGTGTGTGTGTGTGTGTGTGTGTGTGTGTGTGTGTGTGTGTGTGTGTGTGTGTGTGTGTGTGTGTGTGTTCATTCCTCAGGAGTTTTGAACCGTAGGTTACCAAATATCAAGGGATTCACAGACGACCAACCTTTTCCTGTTAAAACCTCACACAGCAGCATTTAAAGACATCCAGACCTCTCAGCTGCTCCGCTGCAGCCGGTGGAACACTGAACACTGGCTGAGATCAACAAAACAGGATATTATACTAAACCCGCCATCATCATCCCTATACTGTCTGTGTCTGTACCTATTAACAACAATAGATGTATTTAAATTCACATGGAAGTGGCTGGAAATGTGTCGTCAGGCATTAATCTACATCATGTGTTTAGATCCTCCATGTATCATGTTGTGCATGGTAATATTTAAACATGCACATTTGTTTATCAAATAGAATGAACTGTATTTTTGAACCTCAGAAAAAAAAGACAGAATAATATCCGTCTAAACTGACACAGCGGAGATTCATTTACACATCAATACATGTTTTAGTACACAGCGAAGATAAATAAGTAATAAATCACAAACATGGTTGATTTTTCTGAGCTTTCGCAACGTGAATAAAGGCTTCGACCAATTCAAAATGTTACACGAACGTATACGACAACTGAAGCTTTGCAGTTCAAACCAAGATGGTGAACTTTGTTACTCCAAGTGAACGCAGACCACATCCACCACTTCCCTTCTTACCTTTCACAATAAAAGCCCTATAGACAAATACACTGCACAGCTGTTTACCAGAGGAAACTCAGATGTCCTCTGAGCATTTCGCTAGAAGAAAACGAAAAAATAATTAAATATTAAAAATTTAAACAAAAGTAATATGTTTTGTGATTGTATTTATGACACATACTTCACATTGTCTTACCTGTTGACTGTATTTATAAACTGAACCATTTCATCAGCTGTGCTCTTACAACATGTCTGCTTTCATCTGTTCATACATACACAGATGTCATTCACGCCAGCATGCGTCCTGCTCCAGTCTCCATTTCAACCCTGCAAAAAGCGGAGCCCAAGTGCATTATGGTCCATGATTCAGAGTAGCTGAGAGGCTTATGGAACGAGAGACCATTGTAGTGCCAACAGAGATGTATCATATGCCGTCTCAAGTGCACTCCGGCGGGAGCGAAGAGGGGAGCAGCTCAGCGGAAATGAATGAATGTGAATGTGAGCGTCATAAAAACGTCCTCAACGCGGTAATTACACTGCAAACTGAAAAAAGTGCCACAGCAGCAGAGCTCTGTGGCAAAGTGGTGTAGTGTGACGACTAGCAGCCCGAGCCCAATCAATTTGAATTAGCTGGATTTAGTAACACATTGGCTCTCGCTTCAGCCCGTTTGTATGATCTTCCCACTTCTTTGTTTGCACATGTTTGACGTATTTGATCATCATCAGTTCCTAGAATCTCAGTCTGTATTCGGTCTTGAAATGCGGATAAAAAAGGGTGCAGCTCTTTTTGAATACAGCTTTCTGTCATTTCAGACCTTGCCGTGCTCCACCTGCCCACAAGACTCTCTAAACGAGGGTTCATTTTGCATTTATCCAGCGCAAAGCCCAGCGCTGGGTCTAACCCGGCAGCACCAGAATGTTCGCTGATCTGATGGGGAGTTGGGGGCCAGACCTCTGGGATCAGGCCCCCCCCGCCGCTGGCAAGCATTTGAGTTGCTACAGCTAACAGCTAACCGCCGACTGAAGGTCCGATTCCCAGGACCGCCGGCCGCTCCCCTCCCGGTGAAGTGAGCTCTGTTTGTACTGGCGCGCGGCACCGTAGCGCACGAAGGCGTTGACGCCACTTTGCTGCATTGTTCTCTGAAACACCAGATGACATAAAACACAAAATGTGCTGTGAAGACGCGAGAAGACAACAGAGTGAAACCGGCAGAATGCCATAAACCAACCTCCACAATGCCGAGGAGGGATTGTCATCATCTACAAACTCATATCTCACATTCATGGGCTGCTTTATTGCCTTTATACAAACCTCTGTAAAGAAAGAAGTCAAGTATTAAATGTATTACTGCCTCGTGCTGGTTTCACTACGCCGAGTATAAACTAAGCTGCAGCCTCCTGGTGGGGGGGGAATGACAATAGGAGTCGATTTCTCGTTTCGGTGTGTGGTTTCGATCGAAAAGAGAGGCTTTTTGGATTCAGCACTTAAATAGCCTTGCCCCTTTATAGCCGTAGTTTTTCTTTTTTTATTGAAAACCCTTCATCTGACCTTGTTTTGAGTTTATTGCAGAGATACATACGTGTCTTCCCTCTGTGTCAGAGCAACAGGTGTTTAAATACGCCCGTGTTAACTGGTGACCAGCAGCTGAACGTGTCTTGACGTAGATAATAAACACAGATACCTCAAACTGACGGAAGGCTTTTTTACGAGGACACTTACAACGTTTTGTTGGTGTTTTCAACAGCTGCTGTCACTACGAGCAACCACGGACGGATTCAGCTGAGAGTCACCAGTTAACACGGTCACTCGTTAAACCGAGACACCAGCGGTGTCTATGGCTGCAAGCTACTAAACGTGTTGACGACCACTGGACTGTTTGTAGCTCCCGTTTTAAAAGTGATAAAGTCAAACCTCTGGGTCTCTGTCCTGGTGTTAGACGTTCTGTACATGAACTCAGATCCTCTCGTGACTTCTCCTGATGTCTGTCTGGTGGAACGTTACACGCTGGGTTTCTCCACCAAATGAATACATCTGGACGCTAAATGTTGGGCTACTTGCTGATGTATTCTCCTCACTCAGCTGACAGCACACGGATCTAGAAAGTCAATTTGTTCAGGTTCCATTCTCCATCTTTGGGGGTTAATGTCCTTGCGTAGCTTGTTGCACTGCGCCGTATATCGGTTGCCAAACTGCGTGCACGCTTACGTACTTCATCATTGTTTACAAACTGATCAAGGGTCTGTACCAGTACGTGCTTTGTATATTTGGTTGAAATATGTACAGCCACTGGAGGATTCCTTTAAGAACGTCTGAAAAGTCGGGTAGCGTTTTTGGTCTGAAATAAAGTTGAGGCTGTGCGGTGATTTTAATCACTTTGTGTTGTATTGATATACAACCATATAAACCTCTCACATACAGTATATTATTGTGAGCTATGGGGCAATACACATTATTGCCTCTCGACAGCAGCATATTGTTTTTTCTAACATTCTCTCTTTGGCAGGTGACCCCTGGAATAAGATTTCTTCTACTTAATAGAGTCTTCCAGCAGGGTGAACAGCAGGAAGGGTGGCTACGGACCTGCCTGACCCTAAACTCCATTAGTCATCCCAGGCCGATCCTCAGAACATTCTCCCACAGGCGCGCGGCGGGCCAGGCCAGATGCATCGTCGCCCCAGCAACAGGAACGTGAGCGAACTGCAGAGCATATATAGCGACCGAGAAGCCGGGATGTCCGAGGATGACGTTGGCATCTGCGGTGGCTGGAGCGGAGCATGTGGGGGAGACGAAAAAATGTCGAGAGGGATTA
Source organism: Anarhichas minor (assembly GCF_050575085.1). NCBI lineage: Eukaryota > Metazoa > Chordata > Actinopteri > Perciformes > Anarhichadidae > Anarhichas > Anarhichas minor. The sequence continues at coordinate 697,382 of NW_027466560.1, read as the reverse complement.
GGGGAGCAGAGGATGCAAAGTGCTCTGGAGAGATGGTGAGGATTGTGTGCGTGGAGAGGGAAGCTTTGTGTGCCGGTGTGTAAGGCGAGAGGGATTTCTGTCTCTTTGTCTGTCTTCGTGCCTCGCTGACTCCGCCACCTGCCACCTTGTTTGCAAGTGTGTGCTCATGCATGTTCATATCACTGCTGGTTTTACTGGATGAAGTCTCTGGGGTTCATTTTATTCATGCAAAAGTGGTGGCACAGAAAGAGGCTCCGCACCGCCACCTCCCTCTCCACACTAGAGACCTGTAGCTTCGATGAGATCGAGCCCTGCAGTACATGCATTTACACGTGGCTTTTTATTTACACCTTCAGACCAATCAGAGTACAAATGCGTCATGTGATCAGAATAAACCGACGACATTCCTTTCTGATCTATTTCTGAGTTCATATATGTTTAGAATTATTTGAGAAGATGAATACCACTCTCCTGTCCGTGCAGTCAATGTGATGCTACAGCTAGAAGCCGTTAGCTTAGCTTAGCATAAAGACGGGTGGAAACGGCTAGCTTCTCTCTGTCCAAAGGTAACAAAACAACTGGATCTCATGGGAAGGTATAGAAACAGCGCATTTCTGATATTTCTGCATGCAATAAAACCGCTTCTTGACGTTTGCAAAAACATCATGGTTGGGGCTGAAATGAGTTTGTTAACTAAGTAAAATATGAACAAACAGGAAAACACATCACTAACATCACAAACGTCACTAACGTGATGTAAGAAGAAACACAAAACAACACTTTTGAACACCGGCTGCGAGTCCTGCATTTGTTTCTGTTGATTGCCTGATAACGGACGAATGGACTTGTGTTATAACCAGTCTGACGACCACTCAAAGCGCTGTACAGCACATTCACCTGTTTAAGGTTCAGTATTTTGTCACGGGACACTTTGACATGTGGACTGGAGGGGTTGAGGATTGAACCGCAGATTTTACGATCCATTCAACCTGCTGAGCAACAACCATCTCACAACCTCACAATGACAACAACGCGTCAGGAAGTCAGTGCATATAAGTGCATGTAATTGTTTTACACGTATTGCACTTATTGTAAATGGTTGTAAACTGTTTGGCTTTAATTTTGTATTGTATTGTTTGTATTCTTTTGTTTATCCTTCCTTCCAAGGGGACCGCAGATATACAGCTGGGTTGGGTTGTTCCAGGCCTCTGTTAAATTAAACTAATACACTAAACTAAGGGCCTGATCCAGTGCCAGTCCTGTAGGTCCATATCTCCAACTAAAGTCACCACAATGAGGAAAAACGTCAATGGCATAGAAAGCAAAACGCTTCACTCTCAGAAAAAACAATTAACAAAGTTGATCCAGGCTTCATCCAGGATTCCCACTTCATCAAATTGTGTGTTTCAGCTGTCAGATAAATCCACCAGGGCTGGCTGCCTACGCCCTGAAGTGTCCTTTAAAAAATTAAAAAGTGTCTGGGGTGGGAGGCCTTGTCTGCTCCCTGACTCACTGTCACACCATTATGCATCTGGGAGGAGACGCTATTCTGAATTTGTACATTTTTCAAACCAGTTATATATTTTAGAGTTCACTCTGCCTTTTGACCCCTGCAACCAGAACCCCTAATCACAGGACGGGAGGGAAGCAGAGGAACCAGGAGACGAGAGGGAAGCAGAGGAACCAGGAGACGAGAGGGAAGCAGATGAACCAGGAGACGAGAGTGAAGCAGAGGAACCAGGAGACGAGAGTGAAGCAGAGGAACCAGGAGACGGGAGTGAAGCAGAGGAACCAGGAGACGGGAGTGAAGCAGAGGAACCAGGAGACGGGAGGGAAGCAGAGGAACCAGGAGACGAGAGGGAAGCAGAGGAACCAGGAGACGGGAGGGAAGCAGAGGAACCAGGAGACGGGAGTGAAGCAGAGGAACCAGGAGACGAGAGGGAAGCAGAGGAACCAGGAGACGAGAGGGAAGCAGAGGAACCAGGAGACGAGAGGGAAGCAGAGGAACCAGGAGACGGGAGGGAACCAGAGGAACCAGGAGACGACAGGGAAGCAGAGGAACCATGAGACGAGAGGGAAGCAGAGGAACCAGGAGACGGGACCTCAGTGGTCTGAAGGACAAATCTTTGGTAGTTGGAGACGACCGGCGGGGAGTCCGAGGTCGCAGTGATGAGGGCCACATCACGTGACGGCCGGCCAGTGGTTCGACATTAATTCCCCCTCTTTTAATAATTTTAGATTTAGATTCATGATTATTTTTAGCGTGCTGTTTTAACTGTTCCCATTTTACAATGCTGAACTTTTTCTTTTAGCTTCCTTTACACAGACTCATGTTTATTTTATTAGAGTACAAACAAATGTATACTCTTTTTGGAGTACTATCTTGGAGACCCATTGGAGTTTGGAGCCCGAGACTTCTTAATCTAGGTGTTGGCTTTTTTTTTTATTGCATATTTATTTTTTAATATTTTAAACTAATAAATCCTTGGATAACTGGACAATTAAGCTGCAGCTCCGGCTCTCCTGGTCGAGCACCACTCAGGTAGAAGCAGCCAGAGCAAATCACCGGCGGAGAGGCTAATCCTTGAAACTCCAGCAGAATCGGAGTGTTTTGTATTATTACACTCTCCTGCTCCTGGATTAATTTGAGGCGGAATGGAATCTGTAAATTGGCTTGGCTGTTGAACACCCCGCCTGCCTCTCAGTGCTAAATGGGTCAGGGAGAGGACACATGCTGTACTGTATGAACACACACACACCAGATCACAGCTTGACACGTCTTCTCCAGTTGCTTTTGATGGAGAGGAGAGGCCAGATTGACATGACATGTAAACAGTAATTGCAGGGAAGAAGCAGAGACTCGCTGTGAAATCGAAAGTACTTGGAACAAATTTGGACAAACAAGATGGTTGAATGGTAGAATCTGTTTTAGTCCTTTTTTTCTCTCTCGTAATCTGCTTCCTCTCTCTTCACATCTTTCCATATTGATTTCTCTACGTTCTCTTTACTCACATCGTGTTCCCCTGTTTTCCACCCTTTGCTTCTTTCCTGCCTCCCTGTTCACCCCCATCCTCTTTCTTTTTCAGCCGTGTGATTTCTTCCCTTGTGTTATTCTTTCATTTTTCTGCATGACTCTGTTTCTGTCACCCTCCACCTCGTTGCCTCCCCTCCTCGGTCCCCTCCTTCATTTCCACCACAGCCGCCAGAGAAATCTCTAGAGATCCACTCCCTCCATTTCCCAGCCGTCACTGGTGATCAGCCTCTGGAATCTATCCAATCTACAGATCACACAGAAACTCGTCGTGACCATTTGATAATGCAGACGAGGACGTACGGCTCCCATCTTCATTCCCCGTGCCTCTGAATCAAGCTTTCACATTCGTTAGTGGTCGTTAGTTGGCAGGCTGCTGCCTCTTGGTGGCTGCTGGCGGTACGCTTGGTGCCGTCAACAGCTGGAGTTTCGTGCTCTGTGGCGTTTTCATAATGGGAGGGAGAATTCTCCCGGCACCCCTCGCCATCTGTCTCGGGGACTTCTCCATTTCCCAAGTGAACCCTCCTTCCCTGATTCCACCTTCACCCCCGATCTGTTCCTCCTCTCTCTTCAACCTTCTCGTAGGTGTTGCTTTGATTCTCATCAATGATTATTGCTGTTAAAGCTGTGGTGGGCAGTATTTACCTGTACGAGTACAAGTCATTCATTTTGATAATAAAGTGTATATCTAAACATCATCCCACATGTGATCCTGATGCCGTTTCATGTAACGGCAATTCTATGAGAATTTCTATCCTGTTTCTTTTGCAAACCCGTGGCTCCATTAAAGCCTTTGAGATGACATATTGTGATTTGAGGCTCGAGCTAGAGCACGAACGAGCATGAACGAGCATGAATGCTTCATCTGGATCAAAGTCCACCAGGTGTCCAGACGTTGGACGACAAAGTGCTGGTCTCCTTCTTTAGATCCTCCTATGCCCACCCGCATTCTTGCTGAAAGCTTCATGGGAAGATCAATAACGGCTAGTTAGCTTAGTTTAGCATAAAGACATCTCTAGAGCTCACTAAAATAACATGTGACATATTGTTTGTTTCATTTGTACAGAAACCAAAGTGTAAAAAAGGACTCGTGGTTTTACAGGTGACTACTTCTTGGCCGAGTTAAGTTACTTCCTGGAGTCTGTGTGTTTCACTGCGATGACAAGAAGGATTTTAATTGATCAACTGTGGACAAAAGCATGACACACATGTGAGTAGCAGTAAACAAGTTTTTACTTCTCTTCCCACATCTGCGCATCTGCCCTCTGTCACACACACACACACACACACACACACTAACAGAAGAGATCATGGCCGGCTGCCCAGTCACACCGGCCATGCCTGACGTCTTTCCATTAAGTTCAGCACATGCAGGAGAGGAGAAATACCAGAGCAGAGATATGGAGCGAGAGATGCAGCAACACGGCGAGAGATGAAACAACTGAGGCTGAAAACAAAAGATGGAAACGTGGGACGAAACTTGAGGAAGAAGAGATTTTAATAGCCGAAAGGCTGCGGAAACTAAAACAAAAGCAGAAATTGGATCGACAGCGGCAGACATGCAGGCAGTAGAAAGGCAGATACAGCAAACAGATCACATATTTGCAATTTTGCTGGTATTTGACGTTCCCTTCCATAAAGCGTCTTTGAACAGGACGGAGTGCAGAGCTGACAGAGTAAATAAAACAGGAAGGCAGATGAGCAGAATCGCTCTCTCTGAAAATACTTAAATATTTGATGCTTTTGGAAGTTTTGTTTTCAGCTGTCATGCCAAAACAAATGACATTGAGTTTAGATTTTCACTATCACAAATAATATCACAGATCTTACTACAGCACATGTTGAATCAGGCAAAGCAGTCTCTGTAATTCAAGATTATTAGTGATTATTCCCTGAACGTATTTCATAGAGATTGTATCAGTCGGACACAAAATGAGCAGGACCCTGTTTCCCGATAATCAATCTAAGACGATAAAAATGACAGATTACAGATTACAGTTGCTCTATTTTTGATCAAAAACATACTTCGGACACAAAGCACCATATTGTTGATGGTTTCTGTGTCTCTGTCCTCCTTGTCCCCGCTTTGCCTCAGTGTGCGTTTGTGTGTCTCGTTCCCGTCTCACTGCTGCAAAAACCAAGCAGCTCACAAACATCTGAGTTAAAAATGAGAAGATGTTTACAAAAAAGAGAAATGCCACCAAAGGAGCATGGGAGTAACATGATCATAATCTTTTTACTCTTAACACTCTGAACCTTTGCACATCCTCTGAAATATATCTCTGTGCATTCCAGCCATGACCTTTCATACAAAACAGATATATTGTACATAGATTTTGTTTTATTCTATATGTATGTTATTGTTAATGCACCAAAAACAGCAAAGCAAATTCCTTGTATGTGTAAAACTACGTGGGAATTAATCTGATTACGCTGATTCCAGTTGCCGCTTGATACGAAACCACAGATAAGAAACAGTTTGTGGGACGTTCGTATTCATCTTAAAAGAAGGATGCTTCATTCAGCTGTGAGTGTGCAATGCAAACACATAGTAGGGGTGGGGGAGGTCCAGTTTGGGCCCTGCCTACCAGCACACCAGCCAGCAATCAGCTCATCACCTCTTGCACATCAACCTTGGTTCTTCTGCCACTTGTCGCCTGGTCGTTGTGTCAGCCACGGTGGTGTCTTCTCTCAGGCCTCCAGCTCTGAAGTCTTAGAGAATAGTTTTCCTTGTGTTCTTGAAACGTGCATTGACGCTTGTTTTGTTCTTTGTGCTCCAGTATCCTCGTGGGTCCTCTCTGGCTGCCACTGTCTCGTTCCACATCATCCATCAAAGAGTCAACCAGACATTTTCTTTCTTCAACCCATCCCCAACAACAGTAGTCCTCGCAATAAGCCTAACATTGTCCAAAATGTAATTGTATGCTGTGGCATTAAGATTCACCTTAATTGAAATTAAGGGTACAAACCCAATTAATGCAAAACAGCTGTAGACCAGTATGGGGACGAACCTGTAACACACAGTTCTGTGAACTTTTAGGGGCGGTCTTACATGTTGCATCTAAAAACACGTGCAAAACTTCAGCCGTGCCGCTTTCATCCTTTCATCCTTTCATCCAAGGTGCTTTGGATGGTTGTCCTAACTGTCGTGCCCACAAAAATAGGCGCTGGTGAACGCTTGCGCACCGCAGCGGTTGCTTTAGCTTTTGAGCACACTTCAGCACGTCTACATTGACAGCAATGGATTTGAAGGCGCATAAAACACCACACGTTCACGGCCCCTTATCCTACTCGCAGGCAGTAAAAGCTCTAGTGCTACGTGTGAAGACAGTGGGTTGTAAAAGATCTACAGCTGCTGTGCTGTAAATGCTGGCCCGGTTGATGACATTGGTTTCTGGGACTTCATAATGTTGCTGATAAACTTATCAAATCTTATCAAACAAGTAATTCAGTAAAATGCATCTCTGCATTCTCTACATTTCTTTCTTGACTCTGGACTGAGACATAGCTGCCTGTCCTCGCAGCCACCGTCCCTTTATTCTTCCCAGGCTCCCTTTCTGCCCGGCTGTCCTTTACAAGGCCCTGTCAATGTAATGTGATGGACAGAGGAGCCGACAGAGCGTTCCTCTGACAGCTGTAACACTCTCCCTCCAATTGACCCGGTCCTCTGCTAGCAGTTAGTCCCGTTTATGGACGGCTGAGGTCATAAATCTACTCAACGAGGGACGCAGGAATATCATTTTCACACACTTGGACAAGACGAGCTTCCTGTCTGTGCAAATGAATATGCAAGATGTACGTACGCAGGGTATATCAAAAATTCAAGTCATTAAAGGTGCAATGTGGAAGATTGCACCTTTTGCTTGATTAATATCCATAAATCGTTCATTATGAGACGTTACCATAGTTGCTGTAAACAGATACGAGTAGTGCTTTCGACATTTTTTAACATCTTGGGTGATTTTTGGCTTGAGTTTTTTGTTTGTTTGGAAGAAGCATCCTTTTCCACTGACATCCTGCCTGCCAACAGACAAACACATAAAAGGATTGAACTGGTCTTATTCGGGGATGCCGGCTGTTCTCATACAGCGTTCGTAGCTTTACCAAAAATAACGAATGCTCTGTAATTCTTAGATCATGAAATACATTTGTTTGTGATCCACTTAATCATAAACCAGGAAGTATAAAGACTGCACAAACCCACACAGAGCAGGTGGAAGGTCTTTCACCTAACTAAGTTGTTTCAGTGGGAAAAAGGACATAATGAGTAACTTTTTCGTGAGGTATCATATGAACCGTTGCATGAGGATACGTTGAAGTATGAAGTATGCACTGTGTTAGTATGAAGTATGCACTGTGTTAGTATGAAGTATGCACTGTGTTAGTATGAAGTATGCACTGTGTTAGTATGAAGTATGCACTGTGTTAGTATGAACTGTGTTAGTATGGTAGTATGCGGGGCGTTAGTTTGCGGTGCGTTAGTTTGCACTGGTATTTCTAACATAGCCCAGCAGCCATAAGAGGCTGGTCGTCACAGTTCTGCAAAGCACTTCGGATGAAAACACATCCTCCAAATGTTCCACACAGCATGTTCCACAAATCTTCATTGGTCACACATCATCTAAACACTCTTCATCATCTTACTTTCCACTTTGAAAAGTGCGAGTATAGAAAAAAGGATCATCCTGTAACCACTGCTGTGTATTGATTTTACATTCAGAGCGAACTGTCGGCTCGCATTCGAGCACGTTATCTTCTTTACATGCCGGGTCTCGGTATTCCCGTGGCGGAGATGTGTCGGGGCAGCGCACTCATTCCTGCACATTCTCAACCACTTTCCATCCATTTCGCACAAGGTCAGCCCCAGACGCATTCAGCGGCGTGTCTGCATTCATCACATCTTGATTCACAGCAAACAAGCCGTACCTGCGGGTCGGCCGCAGCACGGCGTGAGATGTCATTGTGAGATTTGTATTCCCGTCCTGGTCCAGATTTCTCTTTCGCCTGCAAATGTGAGCTGGTTCTACTCTCCGTGGAGAGGAGCAGCTTTCCTGGTGTTAATTCAGGCCACGTAGGTGCAGACTCTGGGTAGTTCTTATCATTATCTACTTTAGATATTTTGGTGATCACACAAATAAGTACAACTTTATTTACCCGTTTCCTTGGTTCTGAACAGCACTAACCCTGCGGTTGGCACGGTGGGGTGCAGGTTTCAGTCGTGTCCGTTGTGATCTTCTTCAGTGGTTTGTCGTCGTTTTTTAATTTCAGGGTGATAAATGAAAGCAACTGAGGCAAACGGGATGAGTTCATTTTACTTTTCAGCCACGGCCTTGGAGGAGCCGGCGCAGCGATTATGGACAAAGTAAACAGAGAGGCAGATGGAGGGATGGAAGGAGGGAGGGAAGGAGGGAGGGAGGACAGGAGGTTTGGATAGGGAGGGAGATGTTGGTCAGAATGGTTCATTGTGTGCAGACTTCATCGGCACAAGGACACCGTCCCCTTCATAAACACACACACACACGCACACGCACACGCACACGCACACGCACACGCACACACGCACGCACTTTGGGCGGCCCGGCTACGTGTTTGCTGCTATATTGATGCTCTGGATGACGTATGGAGCATCTCAAAGATCTTGACATAGAGGAATAGTGAACCAAACTAAATATGAATCAAAATCTAATCGAGTCAATGAAGATAGAAATTTATGTCAATTTTACAAAATATGTACAAATTCATTTTAGTCAACAAATCAACTCAATGAAATTCCAGTGACAATCACTAGAGCTCCATTGTCTTAAGTGCGTCCCTCCCACAGAGGACATCCTCCAAACATTCAGTAGTAGAAATGCAAAACGTTAACATTTTCTCCACGTTATCGTCAGTTTGTAAGAAGAGGAAACCCGTCTCAGTTCATCGTCAGTTCCCATCTGTTCTCTCTTGTAAGCAGGTACAGAAAACAGCGCTCAGTTCTTCCGAGGCTTCACTTCTTCTTTCTGTTTCTCCAGTTCTTCCGGTGAATGCGTCTCAAACTGTTCCATCAAATTAGATCCATCTGTTTCCTCCTCATGTAGGCAATACACAGGAAACGCACTCCGTCCAGCAGGACTACCAGGCTTGTCCCGCGTGCGTTTGGAAGTCTTCTATGAGGAGTTCAAGGACACCAGCTGGTGAAAGGATACAGCATGCAGTGGACGGTCTTAAACCTGTAGAGGACAGAAGAGATTCATAATAACTCAGAGGCAAGTTTGACTTTACAGTGCCACCATCACGTCAAAGTTCCCCTTGACTAACACTTTGATCTGTGAAATAATGTCCAGAATTTTTGTCAACTTTCTGACCTTGTAGACTTCCGCCTCTAATGGGCCAAAAGGTCAAATTAGCAGAGAATACCTCATGATCTAACTGTTGGGGATGTTATCGCACATTCAAGCTGTGAAGGGAATAAACCTTCTCAATTTTATCGACTTTGTGGTTTTTACTTCAGCATCACCAACAGAACAACCACCACACATGAAGTCTCACGACTAGTACCACGAGTGAAGCCAAAGAGTCTTAAAACTTGCATTATCTCTAACGGAAGTGACCATATTTGGACTGTGGAGGAGTGACGTAGAGACGTCGTATACGGCTCAGTCACAGTAAGCCCCGCCCCTAAAGCATCCCCTGCTTTATGGTCTGTTTGACTCTAAATGGACCATAATGTACTAAATGAACATCATGCTGTATTGAAGAAGACTTGAAACTAGAGATTGAGACCATAAACTCATGTTTACAATGTTTACTGAGGTAATAAATCAAGAGAGAAGTAGAGTCATTTTCTCATAGACTTCTATACAACCAGAGGAGTCGCCCCCTGGTGGACACTAGAGAGAATGCAGCTTTAAGACATGAAGCATCAGCTTCACTCTGCAGAACCGGAGGTTGCCGCCTGGCAGTGACAGACAAACCTGGAGGGATCTTCCTTCTTCGAAAAGCTTCCTTTCACCTCGATGCTGTTCATCTTGTTCTCAAACATCCCATAGCTCAGAGTCACCTGCAGCGGAGGAAACACACGCACATACATGTAAGAAGAAGTGCATGTATTTCTCTGTGTTCATGTGTTGGGGGGGGGGGGGGGGGCTACCTGGTGTGGGATGCTTCTGTGGCTGACGAGCAGCAGGTTCTCCAGGTGGGAGTGGAACAGAGGACAGTGGACCATGGAGATGCCCAGCCTCTTCTCCACGATGAAGCCCACCGTGCAGTCGTCAGGGAGACGGATCGTCGCCGACGTCTGCTCGAACCGGGAGCCGCTGAAACACACACGCGCGCGCGCACACACACACACACACACACACACACACACACACACACACACACACACACACACACACACACACACACACACACACACACACACACACACACACACACACACACACACACACACACACACACACACACACACACACACACACACACACACACACACACACACACACACACACACACGTTACTGCAGATTTACATTTGACAAAACACAGACGACTGAAGACATGTTTATAGATGCTGTGCCTTTAAATTGAGACATTCTCCAAAAGAAAACCTACAAAAACCTTCAGCCTAAAAGGACAATGTTGCAGATTTTGCATGTCTTGGCCCATTAACTACTTATTGCATGTGCTTTACTGCTGACCTTCTGCAAAGAACGCTGTAAACTCTCAGATTGATTCCCTACCTTCGCGCCCCGGGCAGCCATTAGTCTCAGCTGTTTGAGAGCAGCATAAATACAAACTTGCAGAGACCTGAAACTTACTTTAGATTGGTGATTCATCACTGTGAACATTTACTCAGCTGGATTTTTTTTTTTTTTGCTGCTGGCAAAAGACTGTTTTGAAAATGTCGGTGCGTTCAAGTGTTTGCATGAAACCGTGACTTTGAGCGTTTGCCACTAAACAGCACACTTTCAAGAGGCCATCGGAATCACATTATGTATTGTATGATATCTATTTCTGTCTCTCAAATCCCAAATGATAGAGTCTCAGCTGCATTACATCGTTCTAATTTTGGGTTTTGTGGTCTTTGCACTTCCTGGTTCATGACGACGTGGATCGGATATCTACGAATCACAGCGCATTCATGGATACGAGCGCTGAGAAGGCTTTGAGAACAGTCTGTTCAAGTCTCTTCTAGTTTATTTTCATTGCCACTAAAGTTCTAATACATTTTGTGAAATGGTGAGTTAGCATTTAATGGAGTAATAAGAGCAATAACACTGAAATGAGAACTAAAGAAGTTTCTGCTTAAACCTGACATGAATGAGATAAAATAACCTGCACCTTCCAAATGAGCTGCAAACACTTGTTTTCATTGTGTGTCTCTGACTTCGACAAATCCAACGAGTCATTTGGTTCCTATGAAGACAATGTGCACAGGGCGCTTGACTTCATACCTGGCCCATGGAGCCATCTTCTCCGCCAGCCGCCGGCTCAGACAGAACCCTGCTCCTCCTGTGGCGAACCAGAACCGCACTTCCCTCTGAGTCACAAAGCACAACACACAGATATTCAAATAAAGGCGTGTACACAGCCAATGTCAGGGGAATATACAGTACATCGCTGATGGAACCTGACGCCATGTTGAAGAATCACACTGCACCACTCGCTCGTCAGTTAAGTGTAAATTAATTTCAGCAAATAGACGTCAATTCTTCTACCGACTGGATGTGAGGCATCAAGCCTGACTGACTGAGTATCTTTCAGCTCTGACAAACAAACGTGTGTAATAGAGAAGAAGAAGAAAACAGACGGAGCGCTTTACTCGCCGACCCTAAATAGTAGTAATACTCTTTTTTCCCTCTCCTGTCGGGTTCTCTTCAGACTCGCATTGATCGTTCGCCCTTTTCTAAAACCACCTGATGAGAATTGCACGTCTGTATCTGCTGACTCGGGCCATTTCTCCAGCTGATGCTGTTTGTTTGTTTGTTATAAATCGGTTTCGGAGTTTAGGGCCGGCTGTAATTACACAACAAATTAGTGGGTTGTGTTTGTTGTTGTTTTTTGCGCTGCGTATCCTCTGCCTTCCTTTACTCATCAGTGTTTATTTATTCAGTTTGTCACCGCTCTACCAATTGTCCTTTTCTGTTTCCTTTTTTGCTGACATTTCCTTTCGTTCTGTTCTTTCCTTCCATCATTTCCTTGCCCTCTTTATTTTCCCATTTCCTGCCTCCATGTTTGCACTTCTGTCACATTTCCCATTCATCCTCCTCCATTTGATTTCTTTCGTATCCTTTTCATTCCAGTGGATCTTTCTCTTGTTTCCTTCCTTCTTGTGTTAAAGGCCTTTCCTTTCCTTCCCTCCCTTTTCTTTTGTATGCATTTCATTTTGTCTCTTAAGCTTTAAGCTTTTAGTTATTTCTTTTCTTACTCTTTCCTTTCTTTTCCCTCCTTCGTTCTCTCATCCACCTCTCAGGCTCACAATAGTGACAGGAAATGGAAAAACACACTTAGCGAGAGGTAAGAAAATGAATGGAGGCAGAGAGGGAGCTTGACATTTGTTTCTTCTGTTTTCTCCATCACACATCCATCCCTGGCGAAGGATGGAGATGATGAAAAATACGAGGAGAGAAAAGTGAAAGAGAGCAATGGGAAGAGAAGGAAGGAAAGAGAGAGAGGAAAAGGCGTGAGGAAGCAAAGATAAATACAAATCTATTTCTCAGTGTAAATGGGCTCAATCAGAGTGGAGAATGTGACACAAGGGAGATGGAGAGAAATGAGAGTGAGAGAGATTGAAAAGGAGAGAGAGAGAGAGAGAGAGAGAGGATGGCATGCTATTCAGAGATTCAGGATGCACTTTTACTCAATGGGAGCATTAATTCTACTGTAAAGCACGACACACACACTCACCTGTGAATAGCTGGATGTGTATTCCAAAAACAACCTATCGACCTCCTGCAGTTTGACAACCTCCTAACCCACAGGGAGTCTTCCTCGTGCGTGTGTGTGTGTGTGTGTGTGTGTGTGTGTGTGGGGGGGGGTGTGTGTGTGCGTGTTTTACCACCAATCAATATCTCCAACGAGACACTAATCACTTATTGATCCACTTGAATCTGGAAATCCTTCCCATGTGAACAAAAGCCACGGTGCCTGTACTTCATCATCATCCATCCATCCATCCATCATCCTCCATCCATACATCCATCATCCTCCATCCATTTATCCATCATCCTCCATCCATACATCCATCATCCTCCATCCATTTATCCATCATGCTCCATCCACTGACAGCATCCTCCCCTCACGTCCCGTCAGCGTTGATGAGAGTGACAGTAGAAAGTGTAAGTTTGGATTTGGACAGCATGGATTTTGAATGGCAGTGGTTAACCTGGCTGGCTGGGCTGCTTTTCGGCACAAAACCAATAAAAGGAGACATCGGCTTTGTTTTTCAGTTCATTGGTGTCCTCGTGGAGCCACAGAGCATCAAAAACAAAAGATGGATGGATGGATAGAACAAGGAAGAACAAAAGAACAGAAACAAGAGAGAGATTTCCTTCTTTTCACAACGTGGGTCTCATGTTTGTCATCTTGGCAACCCATCAGTTCTGATAACACCTGCTTACCTTACAGAGACACAGGGTGGCACCAACTATTTTGAGAGTTAAAAATGTAATTTAATTAAAGCTCAATTTGTTCAGTCCACTCAGATCAACTCCTGAGGAGTTTGGAGACACCAGTCCAACTGTCTCCACCGGGGACGTCTCACATAGTCACACCTGTCTCCACAGAGCCGCTTCAGCACTAAAGAAAGGTCCGGCTTGTTTGTATTTCTTTAGGAAAAAAATCACAATCGTCTCGGGCGGCGCAAAGCACAGGATGGAGCGACGGTGCACTGAAGCTGTGCCGTTTACTTTAATACGCCTACTTATTTCACCTGTTTCCTGCTCTGTCCTACTAAGCTTAGTTCTAGTTTAGTACTTTTGGGTGGATAGACTTTGTTTGTTGTTTTTTGCCTTGGTTCACCCTGAGTTATATTAACTGTTATGTTAATAAACCTCTGTAAAGTGGCCAACAGGTCAAGGTTAAGATAATTACTCAGAATGCCCAGTGACCCTTGAATATGTCTCATTCTGGGTCAAAGAGTTAAAAAAATGTAAATGGCAGCAGTTAACCTAACCACGGCCTACAGGGAGCGACTTTGGTTTGGAGTCTATTCATTTCCACAGTGCAGCGTCAGGAAAGAAAGAAGAAAATGAGAGAAGAGAAGAAAGGGAGCAAACAAAGATGGAAGGAAGAAAGAATGCAAATAAACATGTGAGCAAAGGATAGAAACAGCAGCAAGAGAAGTATGTGTGAGGACCAGTGAGTGAATAACACAGCAGGTCTGTCGAGGTGGGAGAGGAGGAATAAATAATCGGTGAACAGAAAGAAGAGCGAAGGAAGGGAGTCAAGATGGAAAAAAGGAGGTAAAGAATCTCGGGAGGCAGGAGAGCAAGAAAACATAAATCTGTTACGTTAAAGAAAGTAATGCATCTCAGAGGGGTCACCCTGCCTCACGGAGTTATCGGTCCACATAAATTAAACTGGGCATTGGTTTCAGAGGAGTTTTAGTGTGATGTGGTACCAAAGCTGTTTCAGAGGCTTTTCCAATCGTGGGGAACAAGCTCTGGGGAAACATTGAGGCATCTGGTATCCTTGTAAGCAGTAGGCCATTTGATAGTGAAATTACCAAAATGCTTGCCCTTTTTTTTTAACCTGCCATCCCCTCCCTCTCCATCCCCCCCCCCCGAGTAGCAGAGAGAGTGAACGGGCAGAGTATGTGACCACAACTAGCTAACTGATGAGTCTGGTGTACCGTCGCATTGCCCTCCAGC
>NW_027466560.1:567500-677500 GCF_050575085.1 Anarhichas minor | reverse complement strand
CTTTCTCTCTCTTCTTGGATATGTGCAGCTGGATTATTATGGATTAACTGTGAGCATGGCTCGAGGTGCTAGTAACTTCCGACCTGCTCGCCATCGAGGGAGCAGCATCCGCGGCCTTTGGGTTAGCCATAATAAAGCTACCCAGAGGTGAAGAGGACGTGAGAAGCCTCTATTATTATTAATATTATTAATTCTATTACCGATACCATTGACGCACATTTCTGACTTTGCGTCTTCCCTGGAGTGTTTTGTGCTTTCTCGCCTCGCAGGTTCCCGTGGATCCTGGCTATACCTGGACCCTGGTCTTGGCTCCTGCCGTGGTTCTGTCATGTGCATTGAATGTGTTGTAACTCTGTTATGTTGTTCATTCTGTACACATGACATCTATTGCACTTCTGTCCATCCTGGGAGAGGGATCCCTCCTCTGTTGCTCTCCCACAGGTCTCTCCCTCTTTTCTCCCCGTTAAAGGGTTTTTGAGGGAGTTTTTCCTGTTCCGATGTGAGGGTCCCGTGACAGAGGATGTCGTATGTGTACAGATTGTAAAGCCCTCTGAGGCAAATTTGTGATTTTGGGCAATACAAAAATAAATTTAATTGAATTATATTCTTTAGTTGTTTTGTTTCCTTATTATGTGGATTATTATGTAACTTCCGCCATCGAGGAAGCAGCGTCCGCGGCCTTTGGGTGACACATAATAAAGAGGTGAAGACTGGACATGATGTTCAAACCAAACGCACGTTTGGAGCAACAATCAGAGTCCAAAAGACAAAGCTGTCGGTACCAAACTGAAGTGCTGTCTTGTTCCCTCTGCCATCCTAATGGCTGCCCGACAAGACGACAGGCTTCCTTCCAAACCAAACAGCCTCACTTCCCCTTTTCAGTCCAAATAACAAAGTGGGTCCTGGAACCAAACGGGAGCGCTCTTTCATTTTCTCTGCCATCTTAATGACAAGACAGCAGTGGAAAGCTTTAGTCACACACCAAACACAAGCTGCTGAGTCTCATTGTATTTTCCAAAAATCAAGACAAATATCAACACAGTCTTCAGTATCCTGTGTGTCGGCCGAAAGCATAATGAGTTGAAACCATACTGCTTTTCTACTGACATGTTTTCATGATTATGATAATGATGAAGCTAACAATATTCACCCTCCTTTTAGCTCTGTTTTTAGTCTCCACCATCTTCTGAGAACAACCTCTCTGCTAAATAAATGCTAAATGCTCCAGTATTTATTCACTTGTTAGTCGCTAGTCTTGTCTGTCTGGTGTTTGGTGTAAACTCTGTTTGTAAAGAGAGAGAAGGAGGCCTGAAGAAGCCACTTTGCATACAGAGCAAAGGTCAACGCAACGCTTACAGTACAGCCTCAGATTTCCCCACGGAGATCATTAAAGTTTGTAATCTTTACTGGGATCTTTAAATCCCGTGTGGGAACGGATGACGGACGGACCTCGGTGTGTCTCACCTCTTGTCGGAGGCCATGAACCCGTCGTACTCGGCGGACATCTTGCAGGACAGAGCCTGCTGGCTGTGATCTGACTGGCAGCCCGTTACCACCACGTTGTAACCTGGACAAAGGTTTCTCACATGAGTATACTGTCGACATGGACGATTATGGTGTGCGGTACATTTTCTGACCAAATTAATATCATTAGAATAAGTAAAAATGGGGGTTTTTTTATTGCAAAAGATGATACAATCTGCTGACAAAGAGAGAGAGAGGAACTAGACTTAAAAACTGAAAGAATACACAGCAAGCAGATCTAAATCTAGATTTGAGACTTCAAAAAGATTAAGATTGCTGCTCACCGTTTGACTGTAAGTCCTCATCCTCCGCGTCTGTGAAAATGAACGTCTATACAAAAACACAAAAACAAAGAGAAAGAAAGCGACTTAAATACATCGGCTTTGATTATATCACAGCACCTTCATTAAGGACTCAACACACACACACACACACACACACACACACACACACACACACAGAATCAATATTGTTTTGAATGGAGCAAATTCAATGTGACGAAAACAAGGCTGCCCACTGTGAGCTATAAGAACGAGCACACACACACACACACACACACACACACACACACACACACACACATTTATGGTCTGGGGAGAACTATATGGCAGATTTAATTTAGTCTTTGGCAGATATACGACTCAAATAAGTCTCAAAAAACACACTTACACGGACCTTGGTGTTACCACTCTCACAGCCTGTTCTTACAGTCATTCAACCGGACAGACGGACGGACAGATGGATGGATGGATGGATGGATGGATGGATGGATGGATGGATGGATAGATAGATAGATAGATAGATAGATAGATAGATAGATAGATAGATAGATAGATAGATAGATAGATAGATGGATAGATGGATAGTACAACACTGATCTCTGGTGGTGTACGACTGTAAAGACACTCAGCTCTCTGGCAGCAGATTACATTTATTTTTAGTAGGAACTCTTCTTTAATCTAAAGCGTAAATGAAAATAATAAAACAAGTCAAAGTTTATAGTTTTATTTATACAAAGTCCAAAAATAAACTACAAACTATTATAAAACACTTTTACCAGACAAAGTAAATGACATAGATAGTTGTGTATAAATATGTAACATATGACTACTTGTATTGATATTTTAAACAGCAATTAAATCAAGTTGTGTTTAAATGTCTTCACTTGTCTCTCAAGAGACATTGTGAGGGACAGTGAGCCCCTCGCGGTGCGTTCGACTTCCTTCGCCAGGCGAGCCCTAAAACACCTCAGAGCGGGACAAATCCCCCGTTAGATAAGATAAGCACAAACCATAACTCCCGTTTTATTTCAACTCCTGGAAAGGTAGTAATGCGTCTTTCTACAACTGGGGAGGCTCGACTGTCTTCACTGGCGTCCATGAATCCAGAAGGACTTCTTACTGGAACTAAAACGCACGGATGTACTGAACAACCATGAGATTAAACTCTTTATTATTAACAAAGAAAGGAGGATGGACTTTGTCTTTAAATAGTGAACAGCAGCTCTGGTAAGTTAAATGTGTTTGTTTTTACATCTGCAGTAGCTTTAAGATGCTTGTTTATATATTATTATTTGTACAACTTGTTTTAAAGAAGATGGATTTTTGTTTGGTTTTATATGTGATAGGAACCATTGTTACATCCAATGTTGCTCTGGGGACATATTTAGTCGGTGCACAGCAACAAGAAGACACGTGAAGCGGCAGAAGTCTACATACTCCGTGCAAAGTGTTAAAGTTAAAGTGTTAAAGTGATCATCTTTGAAGATTCATATGTTTGCAAGTGGACTCATTTTCCCTCTCGGTGTTGACAGACGAATAAATCCATCAGCAACAAGAACTACGGTGTATGTGTCGTGTATTTCCTGGAGGGAGTGGTCGTAGCGTTGCTCCTGTGTTCATGTGTCTCTGGTGTATATTGTTCCCTCTGATGTGAATAATGTTTGAATGCTCCTCAGTGTGCGGTGGAATGCGTGTTTTAGCTCCGCAGTTTTTTTTAATGCATTTTCCGTTAATGACGCAGCATCCCGTGCGCGTGTTCATGTAACATCATCTGCACTCTGCAGTTAGTGTATTTATAGGTGTTGAGCTGAATCTTTACACGAAACAAATAATAACCGTTAGGTGGTTCAACTGCAGGGCAGCAGTGAAGGCCCAGGTATAAAATGCACGGCCCGCCACTGGTATATATATATATATATATATATATATATATATATATAGTATATATAGTATATATAGTATATATATATATATAGTATATATAGTATATATATATATATAGTATATATATATATATATATATATATATATATATATATATATATATATATATATATATATATATAGTATATATAGTATATATAGTATATATATATATATAGTATATATAGTATATATATATATATAGTATATATATATATATATATATATATATATATATATATATATATATATATATATAGTATATGTACACACATAAGGAATTCTAGGCACTGGGTCCACCGAAGGATGCAGCCGCTGGATTGAGACACACAGCTAGTGTGAACTTCACTCCTGCTCATGTCGGCCTTAAGGAGGCAAAAAACAGCAACAAGTGACTTATGAGAGAACAGAGGGAGGAGGAAGTAGAGTCAACATTCTTCTTTAAGACGGAACAAGTTCAGACAGAGACGAGTAGAAGAAGAAGCAGAGAGACAAGAGACGGAGAGGAACCATGTCTGAATGCAGATGTATTAAAACCTCTTTATTTCTGATTCTGGTGCTTCAGTTTACAGGTAAGAATACAGAATGATGTGTATATGACTACAGGAACATTAACATCATTCATGTTATTTTATAACCTAACCTTCACTTAAAGAAGACAGAGAAGTAGTGTGTTTGTTTTCCATCGAGTTTAATAAACTCTTAGAAACCGACGATGAGGCACATTTGTAAACTTGTTGAATCTAAAACTGTCTTCACACTGACGTTAAGTCATGTTTGTATTTCTCTTTGTTCTTTTTATTTCTCTCTCATCTTCTCAGCAGCAGCAACAGGACAACGTTATCCCTCCGTCGCTGTGAGAGATGGAGATGACGTCACTTTGCCTTGTGACAACGTGATAGATGATCATGAGAACTGTGACTCTACCACGTGGCTCTTCACTGATTCAATAAGCAGCACAGCAATAGTATATCTGGTTAGAGGTGGGCAGATTGGTGAAGAAGCCGAAGCTAAATCAGACAGACTGAGTGTCTCAGAGAACTGTTCTCTGGTTATACAGAACGTCACAGATGAAGACGGTGGTGCTTATGTCTGCAGACAGTTCAGATCAGGACAACAACAAGGTCCAGATGCTGTGCTTCTTCTGTCTGTTGTCACCAGTGAGTATTTACATCGTGATGTTTTTAAACTGTCTCGTCAGAACAATATACTGAAACATTATAATAATCATGATTATAGTGATGAAGATGCTCTTCTTTCTCTCACAACGTCTCCATCTTCTCCAGTGACTGAACACGAGGACGATGACGAGGTGACGTTAAGATGCTCTGTGACGATATATGAAGGATATGATCACACAGTGAAGTGGCTGCTTCAGGGTCAAGATGTGGAAGAAGACAACACAGACTTTAACACATCACAGGCTGAGTGCTCCGCCTCTCTGACGTTTCTGACTTCTCATTTCATTTACACATCGAGGTTTAGTTCACTGAAGTGTGAAGTGACCAGAGGTGACAACGTGCAGCAGTTTTCTTTCAGAAATCCTCCCTCAGGTGAGAACATTTTGAAGTCACTCGTGATCACTTTGTTTCACGTATTGTCAGTTCTTTAGTTTGTTGAGTTGTGTTAATGTTGTTCAGGTGACGACACAATAACGGCAACAACTGAGTCAACGCCAACTGCAGACGACACTAAAGCAGCGAACACCACGACACCTTCTGCAGTCAGTGACGCTTCACCAAAACCACAAAGTAGTGACTCAGCATTTTATGTGTTTTTATCTACAATCTCTCTTCCTGTCAGTCTTTGTCTCTCCTCACATTTAACACAATTATTATTTATTTTTTTCATATTTTTGACGTAGTTAAAGACATGGACGGGTTTAAACTGCATTTTCTCTAATGTTGATGAATTAAATCTGTTTTTTAGAGAACATTTTTATACTGATTTAAAGGAACATTTCAGAATTGTTATATAATTAAATGTAAATAAAGTTTATTTTAAGTCTAAAAGCTGTAATTGAATATTTGTGTATGTTTTCATCCTGGTTCCAGGCTGGTGGAGGTTCATCTTTGTGTCTGCTGGATTAGCAGCAGTCATAATAATAGTTGAGGACAAGAATTAAAGGTGAGAAACAATTTAAATACAAGAGCTTTAGATGAACGATGATTTTCATTGAAACTAAAGTCGACTCTTTCTTTTGTCTCTTCAGAGAGGAAAACACGGATGGATCAAATCGCTGTTTCTGTTTTTACAGTTGTTACTCTTCATTACATTCTCTTATACAGTATTTTCTCACTGAAACACTCTTTAAAGGTTCTTTACTGTCTAGAGAGCATTTCTATTGCCTCCACATGGCTCACAGCTGAGCCGGCGGCTAGCAGCTAACATGCTAACAGCCCTAAAAATGCTAACGGAGCTAAAGATGCTGACAAAGCTTCCAGTGTTTACAGAGGTCCCCCTCAGATTACAACACACACACAGGGAGAGTGACTTCATCCTCTGCTCAGGTCGACGTCACTCCTCTAAATCTTTACAGAGATAACAGCTGTTTGCTGCTGTATTAATGCTCTGAATACTAAATAGAGAACCTTTAAACAATGCAGACAGTTTGGTAGATTGTGTGCCGCAGTTGTTTCCCCGCTACGAGTCATTTGGAAATGTTACGTAGAAATAGTGTGTGATTATGAGAGAAAGTAAACATAACAGCATTATGTTAAAAAATTGAAATAAATGCAGCAAAAAATGATTTCTTATGAGCTTATGAAAATATTGTATTTGTATGCAGTGAGTTACAAATGACGGAAACTAAAAGATGCTACTTAACCTTGTGTGTGTGTGTGTGCGTGTGTGTGTGTGTGTGTGTGTGTGTGTGTGTGTGTGTGTGTGTGTAGATGGCATGAATAAGAGACATCCAGTAATACCGTTTCAAAATAGAAAGTGGTCTGTTATTTCGTATGGATGACAGAAATATTTCTGATTTCATAAACGTTTGATAAAGAGTTCAGAGAGAGGACTGTGGACAGAGAGGGTTCTGCAGCCATCCAGTGGAGGGCGCCAGAGCTCCTGTCTCATCCAGATGTGTTTGGAGTTGTTCGTGTCCTCCATCCTTTGTGAGGCTCGGAGTTTTAAACCTTGACAGTGAGGACTTTTGGCCCGTCCTGGCTTTTTCAAAAGGCTGTTTTAGGGTTACGGTTTGGGTAAGGGCAATAGCATGGGAGTAGCACTGATACGGGGACAAACACCTGTTCACACACTCACATTGTGGGGACTTCCTGTCCATCAGGGGACAAAAAAAAAAACACAACCTTCCCCACAAGCTTAAAGCAGACATAAAATGAAAAGTAGTGCTTGTCCAGCAAAGGTGTGCCATACTTTCCTCGCAAGCCAAACAGAGCAGAGTGGGCTTTTTTGGGGGAGTGGCTCTTAAAGAGACAGGCCCTAAAACAGAGCATGTCAGACAGAATGTGAAATAAGTTATATTCAGCTGGAGAGTATGAGTAAAATACTGTGTTTTTGAACATTTAAGCATGTTCTAGTAGAAACCCCAAATACAGATATGAAGCTGAAAATGAGCACGATATGTCTCCTTTCATCATTTATGTTGGGGTTAGAACTTGACTTTAGGTTTCATTTTACAAATTAAATCAACAGTGTGTAAAGACTGCATTGCATCACAGTGTTCCTTGCTGTGTGTGTGTGTGTGTGTGTCTACATTTAAGTCACTAATCTCCATAATATTCTCTCCTCTGACTCTAAAAGAGAGGTGTCATCTCTATAAACAGAGTTTTACTGTACCAACCAACTTCAATGCTTCATGTGTTAAACCTGCATTCTCTCTAATGTCCATCAGGGGGCGACTCCTCAGGTTGTATAGAAGTCTATGAGAAAATGACTCTACTTCTCTCTTGATTTATTACCTCAGTAAACATTGTAAACATGAGTTTATGGTCTCAATCTCTAGTTTCAAGTCTTCTTCAATACAGCATGATGTTCATTTAGTACATTATGGTCCATTTAGAGTCAAACAGACCATAAAGCAGGGGATGCTTTAGGGCGGGGCTTACTGTGATTGACAGGTCGCTGCCGCTACCAGAGCCGTATTCGTCACTCCTCTGCAATCCAAATATGGTAACTTCCGTTTATAGGTTGCAAAAAACACCATGGCGACGATCATAGTCCAAGATGGCGACGGCAAAGTCGCCGGACTTGAGGCTTCAAAACATGAGTCCACGAACCAACGGGTGACGTCACGATGACTACGTCCACTTCTATGAAATCTAAGGTGCCAACCTCAGTTCATTCATCAATTCTAAATACTCCACGTTTACTTTAACGTTAACCCTCTCATCCTTCCGTCACTGGAGCAGGAGGAGTAATGAGATACCTGGATCAGACCTCCAAGGAAACCACCACCACCATCTACCCTGGTACAAATAAAACAGAGAAAGGGCCACCATTCAAGTTTCCTCTCCTCTGGTCATAACTCAAACTAAACCATCTGCACTGAAACCAGTCAACCTCTGCTGAGGAACCAAAAACGGCAGCCTGTCAGCATGGAGCGTCTCGTAAACAGAGTTTGAGAGGACATTTCCCTGAGGGTCCGGCAGACGTGCATGAATCTCAGCTTGTTTTCATCCTGTTAAAGTGCCATTAAGTGAGATTTATACCTCGAGAAGATGTTTGATCAATACTTCAGAGACTCGTTGGACTTCGAATGTGGCATTTGGACTTCATGATGTTCTATTGGGGCTTTTTGAGGAACCTCAGGGGAACTTTGATGAGAGTAATTGATTAAAGAGAGAAAATCGTTCATTTATTCATGCATTTTCATCTATTTAGGGGATTCAAGCCAATATTGTATTTACACCGCATTAATGTCTAAAGTTATTCATTATTAAAACATGATGTATTGAAGTGTCTGATCAAAGCTTAGAAGGAATAATTCGGAATTGGGAAATATGCTTACTCCCTTTTTTTCAAAGATGTTCATGAGAAAATCAGTCTCTCATTAGCCTAGCTTAGCATAAAAAGACAGCTAGCCTGATTCTCTGTCCTCCACAAAACCGTAATGTTAAATTGTCAATTTGCTGTCTTGTAAGTGAAGTTAGCGGTGTCTAGTGTCCGGATTGTATCTAGATATGGTTTAACCTGATTACATATACACCTGGTATTATTCGGTGATCTGTCCACATTGAGATCTGATTGATATCCGATCGCTCCGTCCAGCTCAAAAACAATTCAACGTCACATCCTACTCTTATTGCACTGGTCCAAAAAACGTAAACGTTGATTTGAATTGCCAAGTTTCGATTGCATAATTTCGTCGGACCAAATTTAAAGCGGGCACTCGTTTTGTCTCCGTCCACAAGTGTCTTGAATATCCACTCTGACAAGCGTTCTTGATGCTTTCATGCTAGCACCTTAGCTCGCTAACTGGCTAATGGCTGCTCCCTCGTTGGTTTGGTCGGGCGCAATTACGTATTTCCTCCCGCGTAGCTGTTATATGTCGATTGTAAACGCAATTGCATTCCCACTTGTGTTCAATGTGGTCACAAAACGTAAAAAAAAGGGACAAATGAGATGCGGTGTTTTAATTAGTGAGCTTTAGAGGTGCCAGTAGGCAGATTATCTTACTTTGGACAGAGGAGCCAGTCTAGCTGTTTACCCCTGTATCCAGGCTTTTTGCTAAGCTAGGCTAATCGCTTCCAAATCGCTCCCAAAAATGTCAAACTTTTAAGATAATGTAAATAAGATTATAAAATTCACAGATTCATAAACTAAAAAACACCTTCATTCAGTCACACAGACTGATAGTTGGGGGATTTTCTCCAAACTCACTTACCAACACTTTAAACTTTAAAGTATTGACACAAGCTTTTTAACTGACGGTGGGCTTTCACATTTAATATATCACTGCTTCACCAGAGTTGCTCCTCTGAGACCAAACACAACATTTCATAAGACAGCCCAGCGAGTAGAGCAATAACACTGGATATCAGCAGCCAGAGAGGCGACATGGTTGTGTGCTTAAAAGGTCCCATAATGTAAAAAGTGAAGTTTCATGTCGTTGTGATTATGAAGCACGTCTAAGTGCTATATAAATACTGTGAAAGTATCAACATGCTCAATCCATGGAGAAATACATGCAGCCCGTTTTCAGAGACTGTGCCTTTTAACGAGCCCTTCATCGACGTTCATAGTTCCCAGATGATGAACCCTCCTGACTTTAGTGATCCTCTGACTTTGCCTCTACAGCCACACCATCGAGGAGACATTTCAATTACTCCAATGCTTTTGGTTCATGACCAGGCGGCAACCTCAGGTTCTGTCAAGCGAAGCCAATACGGAAGTGTCTTAAAGCTGCATTCTCTCTAGTGTCCACCAGGGGGCGACTCCTCTGGTTGTATAGAAGTCTATGAGAAAATGACTCTACTTCTCTCTTGATTAAGCATTATACTCATACAGAGGCCCTGGATCGTGTTGGGGACCAAACAGTTGGGGATCGTTTTTGTCGCAACGTTGCTGTTTCCGGTGCTAACCAGATCATCTCTTTAGCAACAGTAGCTGCCGAGCTGGTTAGAAACGACTTTTCACCCTAATACCGACAAAACCCTGTGATGTGTGTGTGTGTGTGTGTGTGTGTGTGATTGTGTGGGTGTGAATGTGGGTGTAATCTGCCTTTCCACTTCCTGTTCTATGACCAGCTTCCGTTTCAGTATTGTTAACAGAGTCGCAACACGGCGGCTGCTTCCCCTCGGTCCAGACAACCTGCCTGCACAGCTTCCTGTTTCTGTGTGTGTGTGCTGTTTCTGTACTTGCATCTTTGTGTGCGCATGTATATATATATACTGTATATATATATATATATACTGTATATATATATACTGTATATATATATATATATATACATGCGCATATAAATATAAAAAGACAACACAATACATATATACAGTATATATTGTTTTTATATATATATATATTACACAATAAAAACAATGTTGTGTTTTTGCAGGTAGAGAGAGGAATTCACTGTTTGCATCTTCCTCTTTCACTCTCAAGCATCACGTCTCTTATTTGAATCAGCTTCTCTGAAAAGTGTCTTTCTGCACATAAAACGAGAAGCTGAGAGATGAACGTTTCCTCTCACTGCTCACGTGTTTCACTCGATGCTGTTTTTTTAAAAAGGGAAATGAAATTGGACAAATGATGTTTGTTAGACAGTGGATTATTTTTGTATCTTTGGGGTCATTTTGTGTTTTATTTATCCCTTTGTGTTTCTTTGTGTTAATTCTCATGGGCTTCCTTAAGGTCATCTTGTGTCCTTTTGGGTTTTTTGTAAATAGAGCAAATAGAGCCTGTTTATAGTGTAGGAAATCAGATTATATAGTTCTGACAATCTTTATATTAGTTACCAGCAGGAAGGAAGTGAATGTTTTCATTCCATCAAGAAGTCTATAGCACATGTCTTCTTAAAGAATATATAGATATTTAGTCAGGTCAGATATTTAGTTTTTTAAGGAAATAAATGTAAAATAAAAACGAATTCACGAGTTCCATCTTAAATCTCTCAAATGGTGAAATGTTTAAGCTCTAAAAATGAACTAGAACGTTTGCTATAAGACATGTGACTACGGTGCAGGCGGCCCAGCAGAAAAGACTCTCCAGAGCAGCCCAAGCACAGACACAACACACACTTACGTGCGCCTTGGTTCTGGAGATCCACGTCTCCAACAGGAGCGCAAGACGCGTCTGGTGGAACCTCCCGGTGGTCTTCACAGCGACGTAGATGTCCTCCAGCTTCAATTTCGGCTGGGTGACATGTGCTGCGGCCCCTTCAGCGGCCGGGTGTCCTCCGATCCCCCCGCTGCTGCTGTCGGTAGCCGGGTTCCGCGCGTCCCCCTTGGCCGGGGATGGAGCCTGCTGGATGGAGCGGTGAAGCGCGCCGGACGACGCATGGTGAGCCACGCTCAGTTTGGGAAGGCTGCTCGTGCGTAATTGAAAATCCACATAGAGAATGATGGAGAAGGTGAAGATCAAGACGGGCAACTTCCGACGTATCGATCTCTTCTGCATGGTAGAAAAGAAATTATTTAGATTCCATAAAAACCATGTTGTTGGTCGCCTCCTGGTTCATTCTTCTTCTTGTTTCGCGACGGTTCCTCATCACCTTCATCACTTCCTCCTTTATAACATAATCATCGCTGTTCCTCATTAATCAACTCTTTATTCTAATTGCCTGTTATCATCAGAATAATCTAATAATTGTAATCACTTTTTTTAGTATTCCTCCTGCTTTAAAGAGGCCGAAGCTGCATGACGAGAATGATTTCCTCTCATTTTCTGCGTAAAAGCCGCTGTCACTCGGATATATTTGACTTTGTCACAGTCTCTGCCCACCCAGTGTCACCAGTGTCAAGCCACGCGGAACCAAACGGTGGGACTTCCTGGCATGGATTTCAAAATAAACCACGACAGTGAGAATTTATAGCGTACTTCCGGTTATAATCCGCACCTTTATTTGAGAAGTTAAACGTGCTTATGAAACTAGAAGTAAAGAGTAGTCTAAGTCTGAAGAAGCTATTTGATGTTTTTCTTTTGCATCTCTCCAAAGACTTGTTCTGTCTCATTGTAGTCATGTTGTGTCTTTTTGTGGCCCCCTCTTGTGGGTCATTTTGAATCTTTTTTGGTCCTTTTGTGCTTCCTTGAGGTCATCTTGTGTCCTTTTTGTTTTGTTCGTGTCCTTCTGTTGTCATTTCGTGTCCCTTTGTGGTCTTTTTTTGTTTTTTGTTCTGGTCACTTTGCATCTCTTCCTGGTCGGTTCGTGTCTCTTCCGGTGACATTTTGCGGGTGATGGTCCAGGTTGGCCCCTGACGCTATGGGCCCCTGGGCCTGCGCCTGTAGGTCCGTTCAGTTCGGTCCATCCATGGACACTGCAACACGGCTAGGAACTTTTAAAATGACAAGTAGGGTTCTTTAATTGGAGATCATTAAAGAGAATGTTAATCTATTCATAGTATAAACATGGATGACTATTATGGCACATTTGCTGGCAGTAGGCGTCATGTCTGCGAACATCACTCTTCATCCGTTTTTCTAACAGTGGCCTTTTCATTTTGAAAGGAAACTATGTGTCCGTCATGTGGTGAAAGAAATGATTCACTGGTACATTTAGTGCAAATGTCTCAAAAGTGGGGCGTTTCACACGCTGTACTAATCACAGATCTGCACACTGCATGACCCCGTTGCTGCTGCAGCCGCTAACTCGCTATGATTGTTTGAATGTCTGCATATATCTAATCTGATCCCAACGCTTCAGACAAAATCTTTACCATCAAACGTAGTTGAAGCTATTTGGACACAATGCCGCTTCATCGATGTTTGCTCAAAGTAGAACTGAAGAAAAGCTCAGACGATGCTTTAGATGTCAATTCTCCGTCCGTGTTAACCCAGCTGGTTGACTCCTTAAGAGCTGCAGGTCTCTAAGCTGCTCCAATACTGTATCCATTGTTCGCCGCGCTTCCGTCTCTGGAGACCGTCACCAAAAGAGAGAAAGAGCTTGATACAATTAATTCACCTCAGACCCTCATCGCCACCTTTGTTTATTTGTCCTTTCTCAGCGTTCTCGCCTTACATCCATCCCTCCCCTCCCCTGTCTAGATCTCTCTCTCTCTCCTCCCTCCACTGACCAGCTGCTTCCCTCCTCTTCTCCACCCTCTCCACTACTACCTGGCCCTGGGAGGACCAGCCCCCCCCCATCCTGGTCCCGTGGGTAAACCAAAGACGCCCAGGGCACACCCTGACAAGGAAAAAACCCAGGATCGCCTTACGGCCTTGCTGAAAAGGACTCTTTCTAAAACAGTGAGTACATCACAGCGCCACTTTGAACAAAGAGGGCCAGAGGAGTCGAGGGACCAGACCCCCTTTCGGCTGCTTTTGTCTGTCCGCCTGCTCTGAGCTTTGTGTGAGACCGAGACTTGGACTGCACTCAAGAACTGGGATTGGACAAACATGACGGATACACAAGTGAGGAAGTCAGAAGATCAGGCTGCAGGAGGTTTTACTGCATTTTTAGCACTAATAAGCTAAGCTAAAACTATTAAAGACAGTACAGGTAGCCAGGATGGAAATAAGCATTTATGGCCCCGGTGAAGACTGAATTGATCTGATTCGTCTACATTAAAACTGGACAAAATATGCATGAAAAGACAACTTTATTGGACTTTGAGATTTGTAGCGTTATGCTGACTTCGTTTTACTTGCTACAAATCATTTTGTAAAAGTGTTGTGGTGGATTTAAGGTGACGTAGAGCAGCTAATCCTCGGTCCCACTGACACACGAAACCTCACAGAGGAAACCACTGAACTCCACAGCCAGGTATAGAGTGTGTGTGTGTGTGTGTGTGTGTGTGTGTGTGTGTGTGTGTGTGTGTGTGTGTGTGTGTGTGTGTGTGTGTGTGTGATATGGCTCGGTCAGAGCAAAGCTTAAGTACCTTTAAATCCCCCCTCTTAACCTTCAATCTCCTGCTGAACCGCTGCTGAAATTCAATTCTCAGAGCCGGGACACAGAGCGACATGAAGGCATCCGAGCCGACAGCAGACGACATGTAACTCATTAAACATTCACAGGAAACGAGTCAGATTCTGTGAAATTCTCAACCTGTTCAGACACAGAACTTCAAAAAACAAGCTCAAATCAACACTTTAAGGTTTTTTGAAGTGTAAAGTAAAACGCTAACGTTAGACTATACAATTTTCAACAGTAAAATCAACACAGCCATTGATTCAAGTACACCATCTACATGTTACCGGGGTTCAGAGCAATAAAAAAGGCAGAAAAGCATCAACATGGACGGACAGCTGTTGTTTGGATATAATTGATTTAAAAATATGAATATATTCCTTGTGGCAGTGAGAATGTGTGCAGTGGGAAATGGTCAGCAGAGGGCGGTATAAACTCTCAGACTGTATTTAACTGTGCTCTCCATCTTTCTACAAACAGTAGATCTTCATCTTTAGTTTGTGCAAACCTCTACTTGCCACTCAAGTGCATCCTATGCAACAACAAGAACACTGCTCATGAAAATATAACTTATAGATGTATTCAATATAATATATAATGCAGTATATATGTCAATGATTTTAAATAAAAAGTGTATTGCACCTTGTCCCTGTTGCTTGTAGTAGTTGCAGCACGTTGCCACTAGGGGTCCACGTGACCACATCCACAAATGGCATCCAGATCTGAGACACTGAACAATATTTCATGATTTTTACACACTGCATATCTTATCCGTTGTGTTCTGTCTGAGGTGAAGTTTTTAGTCCAACTTTCTCCGCTTCATGAGATCAAGTGTTCTCCCGTCCTCCCCTCTCACGTTCGCTTAAAGCATGTTCCACTAATAAAGT
The DNA here is from genome assembly GCF_050575085.1 of Anarhichas minor. Lineage (NCBI taxonomy): Eukaryota > Metazoa > Chordata > Actinopteri > Perciformes > Anarhichadidae > Anarhichas > Anarhichas minor. Next base: position 662,363 of record NW_027466560.1, on the reverse strand, counting down.
CAGTGTTGCTTCATAATTAAATACAAATGACAAATGAATTAAAATAAGAACGGGTTTCAAATCAAATCAATTCTAAGTTTAGACCCAGATTTAAAAAAAAAAAAAAGTTAAAAAAAAAATGCTTATAAAGTTTATAACAAAGGACTCGGGTCACATGAAGCCTTTTCATGAGATATAATCTGTTCAAATTTTAAAAACTCAAATAAAACCAAAACAAATGTGTTTCTTTGCAATTTGGACGAACTGGTCCTTTAAAACCTCCCTCGCGCCTGTAAGACTGAAGCCGGGGTAAAGCTACCAAACGCGTGCTGGATGACGCTGCAGAAGGGCTGTTCCTGTCGGCTCGTGACCCCCCCCCCCCCCCCTTCACAACAAGTGAAGAGTCAGAAGAAGCCATCAACAACAGCGGAGTCAACAGCCGGGACCAGGAGAGTCCAGCCCGAGGGTCAGAGGAGACCATGGCCCAGGCGAACATCTCCGTGACGGAGAGCCAGTTCAGGTGTCCCGTCTGCCTGGACATCCTGAAGGACCCGGTGTCCACCCCCTGCGGACACACCTACTGCATGTTGTGCATCAACAACTACTGGGACCAGGCGGACTCAGCCCACTTCAGCTGCCCCCAGTGCCGCGAGACGTTCAGCCCGCGGCCGGTGCTGCGGAGGAACACGGTGCTCGCGGAGGTCGTCGGCAAGCTCAAGCTGAGCGACGCGCTCACGGCGCCGGAGCTCTACCTCGGGGGAGTCGGGGAGGTGCCGTGCGACTTCTGCCCGCCGGAGAGCGAGCTGCGGGCGGTCAAGTCGTGTCTGGTTTGCCTGGCGTCCTTCTGCGAGCTCCACGTCCTGCCGCACCGGGAGGTCGGCACGCTGCGGCGGCACAAGCTGGTGGCCGCGGTGGAGTCGCTGGCGGAGCGGCTGTGCGCGCAGCACCGCCTGGGTCTGGAGCCCGCTGGTGGGGTCGGCTCCGAGGCCGAGGCGGAGTGGAGCGGGGACTGCCTGCTGTGCGAGGCGGACCAGGAGGAGGCGCACAACGTGGACGCGCAGAGAGCCAGGAGACAGGTAGGAGACAGAGACACTTGTGGTTTCATCAGTTATTACACGTTTTTTTGGACATACTGTAGTTTGATTTGTGTCTATTTGCCTTCATGTTAAATCAGACTTTTGTCAGGAACTGACCATAACCTGGCGTTTTGTTTACAAGCTCTATAAAGTAGTTCACACGTGGTGGCAGAGTGAAGTCAAAGCTTCATGTCTTAAAGCTGCATTCTCTCTAGTGTCCACCAGGGGGCGACTCCTCTGGTTGTATAGAAGTCTATGAGAAAATGACTCTACTTCTCTCTTGATTTATTACCTCAGTAAACATTGTAAACATGAGTTTATGGTCTCAATCTCTAGTTTCAAGTCTTCTTCAATACAGCATGATGTTCATTTAGGACTTTCAATATTAACCACTTGTCATAGAACTGGACACAGCTTTCACCTGAAGGACACACACTACTTTAAGAGAAGGACGGTCCTCACAGATACCTGAATGTTCTGATCGTCTCATGTCCGTCAGCTTCAGCTCCAGGAGTCTCAGAGGAGGGTTCAAGGGAGGACGCGGAGCGGAGTGAGAGAGCTGGAGGAGTTTCAACAAAGCCTGGAGTCCCTGAAGGTGACACACACACACACACACACACACACACACATTTAAGGCAAAGGTTTGATTCCTGACTGTTACAATACCTGAAATATGCTACTGTGGCTGCTCTTATCCAACAATTCAGCTACTGAAGACAACATGAAACAGTAAACATGCCTCTGTCCTTGTTTGGAGTGTCTTTACTCTTACAGTGTTTGTATAAACCAGGCGGCAACCTCCGGTTCTGCCGAGTGAAGCCGATGCTGAAGACTCTTAAAGCTGCATTCTCTCTAGTGTCCACCAGGGGGCGACTCCTCTGGTTGTATAGAAGTCTATGAGAAAATGACTCTACTTCTCTCTTGATTTATTACCTCAGTAAACATTGTAAACATGAGTTTATGGTCTGAATCTCTAGTTTCAAGTCTTCTTCAATACAGCATGATGTTCATTTAGTACATTATGGTCCATTTAGAGTCACACAGACCATAAAGCAGGGGATGCTTTAGGGCGGGGCTACACGGTGATTGACAGGTCTCTACCAGAGACGTATACGGCGTCTCTACGTCTCTCCTCCTCAGTCCAGATATGGGGGAAAGACAAAGCCAATGTTTCAGCTTCCAGACTGTGTTTCAAAGGTGATATTGTCAAATAATTGCAATCGGGCGATTATCATTACTAATATTACTTATAGTATATCATAGGTTGAAGTAACAGTCACTGCAAAAAGGAGTATTTTGGATCGATGATTGTGACGTCAACACAAAGTAATTTACATGGTGAACTACATACAGTAGAGGAGTATGGTGCGTGTGCTACGTAAAGCCCGTGAGATAAAGGGCTATAAATAGACTTGACATTTAAACAACACACACACTTGCATCTTCCCTTGTAACATCAGGCTCACACACTCACCTCTCTCTATCTCTTCCTCTCTCCCTCACACACACACACACACACACACACACACACACACACACACTGTTGTATCAGTTTCCACTGCAAAGATAATTTAAGTTCCAGTTTCTCTGCCACTCCTTCAGTCTTCCAGGAAAGCCTTTTTCTCCTCCCTTCCCTCAGCACCGTCGCCATCAGCTCTCGGCTGCTTCCGTCTTCCTGGAAAACCACTTAATTAGCCAAAGACTAAAACATCAGACTCTCACCAGACAATGGTTTGGTATCTTGTCCTCTGCTCAGATGGTGGAGGCTTATTCCCAGACCACAGCTACATTTGACTTTTATGTTTTATGTTTATTGCCAACGTTTGGTGAAACAAATATTGTCTTAATATCTTGAAAAAAGCCTTAATGTAATTTTTTAGTTTTACTCATGAACTCACTTGTGTAATTATGTGAAAGAAACACATAAGGACACAGTTTTATTTTCCGCTAATGGGGATTGTAACTGCAATGATGCTCTTTGGTAACTGGGGATGGCTACCTGATAGCTACCTGATAGCTACCTGATAGCTACCTGATAACTACCTGATAGCTACCTGATAGCTACCTGATAGCTAACTGATAGCTACCTGATAGCTTCCTGATAGCTAACTGATAGCTAACTGATAGCTAACTGATAGCTACCTGATAGCTACCTGATAGCTACCTGATAGCTAACTGATAGCTACCGGGGAAGATTCAAGCACTATCATCTTCTTGTTTTGGTTGTGTAATGATAGACGCACTTCCTTCGTGCTGTAAGCGAAGCCTTCATCTTCCTGTTAGATCGTTGTGCAATCAACCGTTACTTTATAATGATTAAAGCAAACACCTTTCTATTGCCACTTTAAAGAGTCACGGTTTCTTAGAAAGTGTCCGTGTTACTTTGTTCTAACTACTTCTGTTTTCTGCTGTCCGGGTGTTTCAGGTGTCGGCGTCGACTGTCTTGGAGGACAGTGAAGCCCTGTTTGCAGACATGGCTCTCCGTCTGGAGAAAACCAAGGCAGAGGTGAGGAGTGACAGTAGTAGTACCAGCAGTATTCAGATGAGTAGCTGACGTAGCCTTGGAAGCAGTGGAAGTTAAAATAGTACTAAATGTAGTCCTGCTTTTACGTCTTTGTTAAAATGACTGGATTGAGTTGCAGTTCGGTCCAATACACTACACAGAAGGCTCTATTTACAGGTGCATACTGCACCATTGTGCTGCACTAAATTGGGACGTGCACTCGCGTGCCGTAGGTCCGAGCGCGGCTGGAGGCGAAGGAGCGGGCGGTGGTCGGGAGGGCCGAACGAGACATGGAGGTGCTGGAGAAAGACCTGGAGGAGCTGAGGAGGAGGGACGAGGAGATCAGCCGGCTCCTGCAAACGGAGGACAACGCCCATTTCTTACAGGTGAGGGAGGAGTCAGAGGTCAGAGGTCAGGGGATCAAATAGATGGGAGAATGAGGGGAAATTAATCTGCAAACCGATGAAGCTATGGTGCACCAAGCTAGCAAGCTAGGGTGACGTCACAGAGACTGTGTCCATATTTCATACAGTTTATGTTCGGGACCGCTTGTCTCGTTCCAGATGTCTCCGAGTTGTCCGTCAAAGAGACATTTCCCGTCCAAACTTCACAGATGGTTTAATTTAAATAACAGATTGAATCACACAAAGTGAAGGCTGCTCGCTTCCGGATCCTTCTTCTTCCACCGCTGCACATTCGCAATTCTCGCATTTGATATTCACCGCATTCCATCTAATGCATCCCGGAGGCCAGAAGAAGTCACGAAAGTGCACTCTGCTCAGAGAGATTACCCCGTAGAGGAAGGAGGAAGAATGCATGAGAGGAGAGCATGAGTCAGCAGTGACCGGTGGGAAAAAGACGGCACCTATTTTCAAATTCAATTGTACAAGGAATTATGGAGGGAGGGAGGGAGGGCGAGCTGTTGATGCTGTACACCAGGCAGGGTTTTCCACTCTCTCTCTCTCTCTCTCTCTCTCTCTCTCTCTCTCTCTCTGTACCGACCCAGGCGGCTCCTCTGCTATGCGTCCCTCTCACCGCCGGTCGGCACTCCCGAGCCCTCAGCCTGCCCACGGAGGGGTTCGGCGGCGCCAGGAGAGCCCTGTGCCACCTCCGCAGCCGCATGGAGGAGGTCTGCAGGGAGGAGGTGGACAAGATCAGCCGCGCAGGTACAGCAGAACACAAATAAAATATACTAAATACACATGCAGACACTTTGCCGTTTTTTAAAAAGTTTTAGCATATACCATAAAGACGCCGTAGATTTAAGGGGCTGTGTGTGTGTGTGTGTGTGTGTGTGTGTGTGTGTGTGTGTGTGTGTGTGTGCGTTTTTCTTCCAGTCAATGAAAACTACGTGTCCGGTGGAGAGTGTGCAAAAGGTAAGCATCAGAAACGTGATACACACACACACACACACACACACACACACACACACCCCCTCTGTGACAGTGTCAGGTCTGAGGTGACCCGGTTCTACTCGGCTGAAGGTTCTGACATGACATTTAACACTGCGAGAGACAGTGGACGTGTGAATTATTCACGGCTTTACTTTAATTGGAAGCAATGAAACTCAGTCCAACTATTTAAAGGGACAGTTTGGATGTTTGGTTGTGTGAGGTACTTATCCTCAGTGTAAAGTAATGTACTGCTGTGGACGTATTTTAGACTCCTAAGAGAATCAGTATCAGTTTGAACGCTATATTTAGAATATTTTCTCTGCTTTACCTCTCTGTCAGACAGACCTCTCTGACGGGGAACTGAAGCTGTTATCGGCGCTTTCTCTAAAGCCACCAGACTCAACTGTCAAAAACAGTCATTTTACTTTGAAGAACACGAGAATTGCCGATAACGAACTAGCCGATCGAGGCAGCGCAGACCCACATGGGAGAGGTTTGCCTGCCGGAAATCTCCTTTCAGTTTAGGCAACAAACCTGCTTTGTTCGGTTTAAGACGAGATTATGGTTTGGGTTGAAATAAATCCTTTTCTGGCAGAAAGTCCTGAGGGCAAACTGCAACCCTAGTGCAGCAACTCCCATGTTGTGCAAGGTAAAATGACTGTTTTTGTCAATGGAGTCTTGTGGCTTCAAAGAGAGATTAGATAACGGCTTCAGCTCCCCGTCAGAAAGGGTCTGACAGCAAGAACATTACTTTGCTCCCGTGCTGGTTCTCCGGTCTGTCTCTATAAACTCATCTACTGTAGTAGAACCCTGACTGTGGAGGAGAACCTCATACACACGCACTTTAAAACATTCACTATCAGAAGTGTTTCAGTGTCAATGAAACTGTCCACAGCTACGTTTGTGGAGTTTCCACACTAACTGGGACATTGATTTTTGTTTTGTTATACTTGGTATTGTTACGTTTGTTTTTTTAAGAATATATGAAAAAAAACATTGATATTTGTATTGGGGAGGTGGCAGAAATGTCAGTGCGGAGAACTCCAAACCGCCCCAAATACAACCAAGACTATCAGCAGGGCAGCAAGCCGCATGGGGTAAGTGGAAAAATGTAGCATTTTATTTTTATTTTACATTTCTGGTGAACCGACTCTCTGACTCATACAAACAGCTGAGTTTGGCTTCGTTAGCATCCCAACTAACCAGCAGGCTAATCTATCAACTCTAAAGGAATAGTTTGGCACTTTTGGTAAACAAGCTTATTCAAAAGAGTTAATAAGCGTATTTTCCAAAATGAAGAACGACTCCTTTAATAATAAAGCCATTATGTGACGTGTGCTACCAAAACTACTCGCGTAAGAGATTCTACATGTAGTGGCTTTATTGTTTGGTGCTAATGCTACGTGCTAGGTAAGGCTTGTTTGTTAACAAGGTGTCATGCTTAATAATCAGTTATTGGACTTATGGAATCTTCATTTCCTTTGTTTCTCTCTGTGTGGGTTCTCTCTATTTTTCAAACTTTCCGTCTCACTAACGCTCTACTTTTTTCAACTATTTTGTCTTTTGTTCCTGTCTCTCCTCCTCTCCTTTGTCACCCTCTCACTCCTAATTAAAGTCATTTTATTTCATTCCAAAAGTGTTAAATACAAGTGTCTCTGTCCTCCTTCCCTCTCGTGTCTCCTATCAGCAGTGCCCGTGTCGTTCCCTCTGTCCTCGTTGTCTCTGCAGCCGGCTGATCAGAGGATGAGGGCGGCTTTCCTCAGGTGTAAGTAACCATGTCTGTCCTCCATCCCATCCGCTTCTCAAGCTCTCCACCTCTTCATCAGACGTCTCTCCTTCCTCTGTTCATCGTTTCTCTTCTCTTCCCCCGGTGCACCCATCCAGTGTGACCGTCCTGCATGTCATTCCCCATCTGTCTCTTTCTGTCTTTGACACTCTGTCCTCCCCTCTTTTCCATCCTTTTCTCTTCTCTCCGTGCTTAGAGGTTACAACATAATGTCCTGTGGAGAAATCTGAGAGCCCAGTGTGGATCCTCATCAATGATGGATGGCAGTCGTACTGTATTTATGACAGCCAGCCCCTTGTCCCGACAGAAACAAGCCAGCAGACAGGATGACAGTTTAGCATCACCTTGTCAGGCGTTAATAATTAACTTTAAGATTAAGGTTATGTGTGTCATTTGTAACAACCATGGATGGATTACTGAACAGGCCTACCGGGCACAGGCCCAGGGGCCCAAAGTTTCAGGGGCCCTGACACTCAAATGGTGCATCCCAAGTCTTCCTTTCGTCCCTCCCACCGGGGATGCAGAGACACGAGGAAAAGACACAAGTGAAGGACACATGGATTCAATTTAAGAGACTTGGGACGCACTCAAAGAGACAAACACCAGCCAGGAAGAGACTCAAAATGACCACAAAGAGACACAAAACGACGACAAAGAGATTCAAAACGGCTGCAAAGAGACTCAAAATGACTTCAAAAAGCTGCAAAATGTCCACAAAATGACACAAGACAACAACACAAAAAGGCTAAACAAACGACTAGGACAGGTGGTGGGGCCTTTTGCATGTCGGTGCCCAGGGGCCCATTGTCTCATAATCCACCCATGGTGCCATCAATCATGACGATTACTCGTTCCCAAAGCCCAGAGCTCTAGACATCCAATTCCAACGATTACAAAAACATAAAAAAAGCAGCTAATTTAAAAAACAATTGTCGACTAAGTTTTGGTTGATCAGTTTATTGGTTAATCATCATTTCAGTAACACCAGACTGTTGTCGGACAAATGACCAGAGAGAGTATCCCTCTGTCTGAGCAGCTGCGTCTTTACATTTCGGGGGTTGTGACACTGGTTACGATCTATTTCAGCAGATCGAAGTGAGGACTTTGGTTGCAGATAATAGTTTTTTCGTTATGCAACTGCAAAAATCTCTGCATGGCTTCTTTTCCAATCCGGCTGAACAACAACGTCCGTCTCTCTTGCTGCAGAATGTTGTTTTTTTTAAATTGCTGCCTCTTTTGTTTTCCTCTCCTCCAGGTTCATGTCGTCTCTCCTTAGACCCTGATACGGCTCACCCCACTCTGGTTCTCCTGGAGGGGCCCCAGGGTGCCCACTGTGGCGAGGAGCCCCAATCCTACCCCCCAGTCCACCAGCGCTTCGATTCGGTGGCCCAGGTCCTGTGCAGGGAGGGCCAGTTCGGCGGCGCCAGCTACTGGGAGGTGGAGTGGAGGGGCGGCGGCTGGGTCGACATCGGCGTCACCTACAGAGGCATCGGACGCAAAGGCGGCGGGAAACCCTGCCTGCTGGGGCGCAACGACAACTCCTGGCGGCTGAGGTGCACGCACGCGGGATACGCCGCCTGGCACGACAACCGCAAGACCACGGTGGCCGCGCCGCCTTGCCCCAGAATCGCCGTGTTCCTGGAGCGCCAGAAAGGAGCGCTGTCCTTCTACAGCGTGTCGGACAGCGTGGTGCTCCTGCACACCTTCCGCTGCCCGTTCTCTCAGCCGCTGTACCCGGCCTTCCGCCTGGACCTGGACTCCACGCTGCTCATCTGCCCCCATGAGGGAGGCAATGGGAACCCGACTTGACCTCACCCAAGGACCCCTTTACTGTACCTACTGCAGGAAAAGGGCTGTTTTAATATCAACACGGAAAACAATATTACCGAAGAGGTTGCTGGTGAAGAAGCAACGACATCAGGATGAAGCATCACAATAAGGAATCAAACCGTCTTTTTGCATAATCTCTCCTTTTTAGGGTTTTAAATATTTCCTTTCAGTTGTAAAACACTTTTTTTTTTTTTTTTAAGAATTTTTAGAAATGGAGTCGTTTGAATTTTCACAAAATGCTTTTCTTCACAGCGCAGGTTTGTGACTCGAGTGGTAGGAAAAGCACAAGAGTTACTCATGGAGTTGCTTGTTCTAATGCGGCTCAGCGGTGCACTAAAGTGTGTTTCTGAAAACGTTTAAAATTAGAAATAGGCAACGCAGTAACAGAATATTGATTCGTATTTGATCAGCGCTGCTTAATTTGCATAACGTCAAGTCACGATTTTGCAAATTCAGATTCAGCGAATGGTCAGTCGCCTCGCCGAGGCCGTACCTCGTGTCTAAACGTAATTTTCTGCTATTATTCATTTTATTATTTACACTTGTGCTTTTCTTACTGTGACATGTCAAAGTGTTGATGGGGGGGGTTCGGAGGCCTGTTACACACAGATGGATAGAAACAAAAAAACACGCTTTTTTTTTTATGGTTTAAAATCCGAAAAATTCAAAATATTCTATTTGCCAATCAACAAGTATGTGGGGATCTGAATCAACGATACAAAGACACTGAAACGTATTCAGCCCTAGTTTTATTTTTTTGTACAAAGTTTCTTTTTGTACATTGAACAATTTTTTTTATTCAGCCCTAAACTGAATATTTAGTACCTGCGACTACTTGAATATGGACAGCAGTAGATTTTAGTTTTCTGTATCAACCGTGTGACCGGGGAGACCTCACTCACTCTTTCATGGTGGAAATGTTACCTGCAAAAGATTTAGACCGTTTAAAGGCCAAGTTGTAGTGGATGTTTGTTTATCGAGGTCATTTTTCTTTCCATGTAGCTGAGTTTTTGTGGTCTTTAGAGTAGAACACCATGAATTTAAGGAGACGTTTAAGATTTGGGAAATATGCTGACTTGCTTTCTTGCCGAGAAGACGGCTACGACTTTACTGTCTCCACCTTCCTCGGATCATAGAAACGAGATATGGCGTGTCAGCCAGAGAGCTTTAGAGGCGCTGGTAGACGGATTTTGTTACCTTTGGACAGAGCTAGGCTAGACGTTTCCCCCCTGTTTTCAGTCTTTGTGCTAAGCTAAGCTAACCAGCTGCCGGCGGGCGGCTTCGTCTTTACTGTAAATTATAATTAGTCCGGCTTTGTTGTCCTCACGCCTACCAGTTATTTATATTTCTTTGTAAGTTCATTGTGTGCACATACTCGACCAATGAAGGCGATTCTGTTTCTTCTCATCCGACTCTTGGGAAGAACGTGAAGCGTTAAAATGTCTGTTTTGTGATTTTTTTAAAATTGTTTTTCCAAGGACTATCATATCTGTGTCAGTATGTAACTAACGATCACTAACAATATATGATTACATATTTTAAATGCACATCATTGTTTCTCCACTATGCTAATGCTGCGTCAGGAAAACCGCACGATCTGGAGACTTTGCATGCTTTTCAAATCCGATCCCATTATTATCTCGTATCTAATCAAGTCCAGTCTTATTATAACGTCATATTATCCACTCAGTCAAGGTTAGATTTGAAGGAATGTGACTTGCTGCAACTTTAAGACTGTTCGCATGGATTAGAGAACGTCAAGACGGGAAAACGTACATCAGAAGAAGAACTTCAACATTTAACTGTCTCCTCTTTGATCGTAGCATTTTGAAGGAACGAGGATCCTCTTCCATCTGAACGGACGCCTTTCCGTAGCCACAGGTTTAGTTTTGATTATGGGATGGCGTTTGCTTTGCCTGATTGTAGTTTGTGAGTGGTGCTGATCCCGACGTTTGAGGCCTTTAGACCAAAGGTCTAACTAAGGAACAACTATTTAAATTCCAGAGACACAAACACACAGGTGCATTGAATCTAATTATTAACTTTGTGAAACTGTTTTTCGAGGGAACGTTCAAGGATTCAAGGATCATTTGTTGTCATTATGCAACATAGGGAGGCACAACTAAATTCAGTTGTAACACGACAAACGCATGACGAACAAATCAAAAACAGTTGTAAATTCCTGTAGTACATTTATTAAATTTGCATCATAAGGAATAAAACAGCAGAAACAAAAACAATCCTCTGGTCTGATAATGTGGTCGATATCTTCACATTAAAAACGAGGAGGATGACTGGAAAACATTTCTGAATTTTCCAGCCTGATCTAATCTGGCAGGTCCATCTAAAGTAAGAACAAACCATGAAGTGCTCTATTCCACAAGCTGTAGCGCTGTAACATCAACTGCTGCTCTGTAAAGTTTTCTCTTGTAGCATTTTCTTCATCTGTGCTTCAGTTCCTTAAAGTGTGTGTAAAGTATGTTGTAATTGTCTGAGTGTTGTCTTTTCCAAGATGCGTTCGCTCCATCTTGGCTCGCAATAAACCGATCCAAAGGGGGGTCTGAGTCTTCTTTGTATTGTGACGGGAAACATCAGTACACACAAAGATGTATTCAGGGTTTTTACCAGGCGGTAACCTCCGGTTCTGCAGAGTGAAGTCAAAGCTTCATGTGTTAAAGCTGCATTCTCTCTAGTGTCCACCAGGGGGCGACTCCTCTGGTTGTATAGAAGTCTATGAGAAAATGACTCTACTTCTCTCTTGATTTATTACCTCAGTAAACATTGTAAACATGAGTTTATGGTCTCAATCTCTAGTTTCAAGTCTTCTTCAATACAGCATGATGTTCATTTAGTACATTATGGTCCATTTAGAGTCAAACAGACCATAAAGCAGGGGATGCTTTAGGGCGGGGCTACACGGTGATTGACAGGTCTCTACCAGAGACGTATACGGCGTCTCTACCTCACTCCTCCTCAGTCCACATATGGTCACTTCCTGTTCATTGGCTCTAAAAACAACAACATGGTGACAGCCGTAATCCAAGATGGTGACGGCGAAATTGCTGAACTCACGGCTTCAAAAACGTCAGCCAACAAACCAATGAGAGACGTCACGATGACTACGTCCACGTCTTACATACAGTCCATGGCTTTCACTACGGACAAAAACTTCTTTGTTACGCACTAAATTGAAGTAATGGCGTGTATCCAATGAATGTATGTTTGTATGCACTGTTCCACGTACTGTCGCATGTCGGAGAGGCCTTTGGGTAAAGTGAAAACGGGATGTTTGGTTTGTTAGTGTTTGTCCTTTTCACTATCTCACATTTTTGAGAAACTGAGATAAATCATGTCTGCCTAACAATTATTAATTAATTAATTATCAAGAGATACTCATAATAATGACTTAAAATAATTGTCATCATAGTGGCATTAATGGTCTTCCATACTAAGCTGCCTCGTTTGCCTCAGAGTTGTTTTTTTGTTGTTTTCCCGGTGGTGCCTTTGAGTCTCAACTGAGGGATCATACTTCGGTTCTTCAGGTAGTCTCATCACGTGACCACAGTGAAGATAAACAGATGTCACATGACTCGCGGTTCATTTTCTTGCAACATGGCGGCCGGGTCGCTGCAGCTGTCCGTCTCTCTGCTGGTCCTCCTCAGCCGGGTTTTAGGCTTCCCTCTCGGCCAAGAAGAACCCAAACTCACCTGCGGATACGAGGTGAGCTGCGCGCACGTGACCGTCGCGTTGTGCGTTTGTTTCAGATGTTTAACGACAGTTTTTAGCTAAAAAGCTCAAGAAGTTTTGTTTCAAGCTCACTTTCAGTTTCTGTCATCCGGGTTTTTTTGTTCTGTCAGTTTGTTTGAGGAACTTATTTTACATTAAGAAACTATTAAAATATTAATTTATCCTTTTTTCTTAATATTTATCTTCGTACTGTGTGCCTTCCCTTACGAGAGTAGTAGTAGTCCATCGCTCTGTAGATGTGTCCTTAGAGTGTGTGTGTGTGTGTGTGTGTGTGTGTGTGTGTGTGTGTGTGTGTGTGTGTGTGTGTGTGTGTGTGTGTGTGTGTGTGTGTGTGTGTGTGTGTGTGTGTGCGCGCGCGCGCGTGTGCAGTCATGTCATGCCACCAAGCCCAGCATGCTGAATGTCCACCTGGTCCCTCACACACACGACGACGTCGGCTGGCTCAAGACTGTGGACCAGTACTACTATGGAGGTCAGTCTGACACACACACACACACACAGACTTCACAGGAATAAGCAACGTTATAAAAACAGGTTGTGAAAGTGTTTTATTAAGGCATTCATGTGACCGATGTGTCTGAAGGATAAACGGGGTGTTCCCCTCGCTTACTTCCTGTCACATGTCTCCTCTGTTGCCTTCACGAGCAAACACTGGAATAAGAGTTCATAGTTTTAGTGCGATCAGCTCGCTTGCTTCAGCATCACGTCTTTTTACTTCATAGCGAGAGCGGTCACGTGTTCTGCAGGTGATCATCTCGTGTTCGTGTCCTGTGTGTGTTTATGTCAGCAGAGATCATCTGCCTCTGATATGGATGGATAATATGTGTGTGTGTGTGTGTGTGTGTGTGTGTGTGTAGACCGTAACGACATCCAGCATGCGGGGGTGCAGTATATTCTGGACTCCGTGGTGGATCAGCTGCTGAAGAACCCCGACAGGAGGTTTATCTACGTGGAGACGGCGTTCTTCTACCGCTGGTGGAAACAGCAGAGCTCCAGCATGCAGCAGACGGTCAAACAGCTGGTTAATGAAGGTACATCAGCCGACACTGTACATTTACACTGGAAGGGTTTCAGAACCAGAACCAGAACCTAAACGACGCTCCCTCCCCCCTTCAGGCCGTCTGGAGTTTGTGAACGGCGGCTGGTGCATGAGTGACGAGGCCACCACCCACTACAGCGCCGTCATCGACCAGATGACCATGGGCCTGAGGTTCCTCAACGAGACGTTTGGGCCTTGTGGTCGCCCCCCGCGTCGCCTGGCACATCGACCCCTTTGGCCACGCCCGGGAACACGCCTCCATGTTTGCTCAGGTAGTTCGTCTTAAAGGAAACAGTTCGACAATGCGGAAGTGTCCTAAACTTCCATTCTCTCTACTGACCAGTAGGGGGCGACTCCTCTGGTTGTATAAATCAAGAGAGAAGTAGTCATTTTCTCATAGACTTCTATACAACCAGAGGAGTCGCCCCCTGGTGGTCACTAGAGAGAATGCAGCTTTAACACATGAAGCTTTGACTTCACTTTCAAACAAACAAGATTTAACGTTTTAATTACTGAGGTGCTTCAGACAAAGGTTAGCTGCGTCCCGTTGTTGCAGTCCTCCAGTTAAACGTTCTCCTCTGAGCTTTTCCACTAAATGTTTCCTGCGTGTTTTTCTCAGATGGGGTACGACGGCTTCTTCTTCGGTCGTCTGGACTACCAGGACCGGACTCGCAGGCAGAGTGCTCGGGAGCAGGAGCTTCTGTGGAGGGCTTCTGACAGCCTGGAACCCCCCATGGCTGACCTCTTCACCGGTAAACAGAACTACCACGCGTGCACAAATGCTGCTGCACTTCTTCTTCACTTGAATTATTACGGTTTTTTTAATTTTAAATATGTGTTTTTAAACATCCACGCTAGTGACGGAGGGATTACGTTTCAGCGTTGTCCGTCGTCTTCAATACAGCATGATGTTCATTTAGTACATTATGGTCCATTTAGAGTCAAACAGACCATAAAGCAGGGGATGCTTTAGGGCGGGGCTACACAGTGATTGACAGGTCTCTACCAGAGACGTATACGGCGTCTCTACGTCACTCCTCCTCAGTCCAGATAAAGTCTGAAAAACTGCTGAACTCGAGGCTTCAAAACATCAGTCCACAAACCAATGAGAGACGTCACGATGACTACGTCCACTTCTTATACGTACAGTCTAAGGACCTCACCTCCGACCCATTCTCATGATATCTCGGTGGATGATCTAACCTTTATCCGTCATACCGCCCCCCCCCCCCCCCCCCCCCCACCTGGCAGGGATCCTTCCCAACGGGTACAACCCTCCCGAGGGCTTCTGCTGGGACCAGTCCTGTGACGATCCACCGATCAGAGACGACCCCGACCTGGAGGACTACAATGTCGACGATGTGGTGAGGCGCTTCCTCGCCATCGCCAACCATCAGGTAACACACACACACACACACACACACAACCCCTCCCCCCCCCCCCCCCCCCCCTCATAGATGAATGTGTGAAAGATATAATGACCCCCCCCCCCCCTCTCTCTCTCTCAGGCTAAGGTGTATAAGACCAACCACATCATCATGACCATGGGCTCAGACTTCCAGTACGAGAACGCCAACCTGTGGTACAAGAACCTGGACAAGCTGATCCGCTACGTCAACGCCCAGCAGGCCGACGGCATCAGAGTCAACGTGCTGTATTCCACCCCGTCCTGTTACCTGCAGGAGCTGCACAGAGCTAACCTCACCTGGTAGTGTGAACCTCTTTAAAAACCAGCGCTTCAACGGAGGCGAGTGCGTTTCTGCCGTGACTTCATTCTCCTTTTCTACGCAGGGCTTTGAAGACGGATGATTTCTTCCCCTACGCAGACAACGCTCACAACTACTGGACCGGCTACTTTACCAGCCGACCGGCGCTGAAGCGCTACGAGAGGATCAGCAACAGCAACCTGCAGGTAGCGTAAAGGTTCAACACTTTACTTTAATCGTGTGACACGGTGGACCCTCAGACAAAATCAACACAAATGTCTTTCCACCTGTTGATGGCGTCCCAAAAGTCAACAGGATTCATCTTTGTGGATTCAAATGTCTGAACTAAATATTCTGTGTCTTTGTGTCGTTGTTTCTTTACAGACTTGTAACCAGCTGGAGGTACTTGGCGGTCCGGTCTCCAGGAACGGACCCTTTGGAAAGGGCGACAGCGAGACCATGAGTGAGATTTAGTTCCTTCTTACTTCTTTCTGTAAACTTGTGCTTCATCTGGTGGTCACATTAACCCTCTGAACCCCAACACCCGCCAGCGGGAGGGAAAAGCATGTTCTCGCAACAACACTTGTCACAACTACACCGTATAGTTTTCATCTTTCCGACGGTCCTTGAACACATCATGTGTGACAAACGCTTCTGACAGAAAAAGCAACCGAAACGAAGCTTAAAATTGTGATATTTCATCAACATTTTATTCAACATTTTATTCTACACGTCTCATTTAAAGTCTCGCTCCAAATGAACAGTTTGTTCTAAACAGATTCTGTAAAAAACATTAAATTCTGAGCTCGTCGGCGCAACTGTGAAGCCATGATTGACTCGTCTGAGACCAACAGTCATGTGACAACAAATCTGTGAAGCTTTAACTGAACTTCAGGCTGTTTGCACAGAGCGGAGAGGAGCGGCTGTAGAAATGTGAGCAGCTTAATATTTATTGCACATAGAGCTGCTACTTCTTTACAATATTGGTAACATTTGTGGACACTTACCCAAATGTTGGTCGTACAGATTCCATCGTTGTTCTCTTCATGATTTATGTCACTATAACTGTTATTCTGCTCTAAAGTCATGTTCTAGTTCTCTCTACTTGTAGTCATGATGGTTCTGTTTCTATAGAGCAGCAGGACTTTTATATTACAGTGAAGATCAAGACTACAGAGAGAAAGATGTGACGGGAAACAAAATGCACAGAAACTGCTTTGTGGTTCAGAGGGTTAATATCTAGTAAGAAGATATTAAAAAAATGAGACCGGTGACCGGACGGAGGACGGACTGACGTACATGTTTTGTGTTCTGCGTCAGAGAAAGCCATGGCCGTGGCTCAGCACCACGACGCCGTTTCAGGCACGGAGAAGCAACACGTAGCCAACGACTACGCCAGGAGGCTAGCCAGCGGCTGGCAACACTGTCAGGTAGCTCGTCGCGTTGTTTTTTAGATATGATGGAGGACAAAACACACCCGTCCTCTCTGGGTTCTGACGTTTCGTTCTGTGTCTCAGGTGCTGGTCAGTAACAGTCTGTCCGCTCTGAGCGGCTCGTCTGCAGAGAGAATCTACTGCGACAGCCTGAACATCAGCGTGTGTCCTCTCACCGAGTCCAGCAAGAAGGTGACGCTCAGACACACACGGAAGGATTCAAGCATCATCTGTGGTCATGATGCAACACGGAGGCACAAGGACATTCAGCTGTAGCTCATTTATATATCGGCTCATCACACACACACACACACACACACACACACACACACACACACACACACACACACACACACACACACACAGAGATCCGACATTTCTGTCCTGAATCTTTGACGACAGGTTGGTAAATAAACACCTTCAAATTGAAGATAATAATATTTTGTGTAAATATGAACTATGTATAAAATATCTAAACGTATTGGTCAGTAGTGTTATTGAACTATGCTCTCTCTCTCAGTTCTCAGTCCATGTGTACAACCCTCTCGCTCGCCCCGTCACTTGGCCGGTCAGACTGCCGGTGAATGGATCATCATACGAAGTATCGGATGCTGAAGGCAGATCGGTGGACTGCCAGGTTAGTGTGTGTGTGTGTGTGTGTGTGTGTGTGCGTGTGTGTGAGCATCAAGTATGAGACTGTCCACAACAAGCTCTGCAGTTGTTGGACACACGATGGAGACGGATGATGGCTGATCCAGCTTTTTATGGCATTTAATTGCCTTTTTATTCCTATTTTAAGAAAATCTACGGAAGCCCTGAGGAGCCAGTGAGGAACTCTGTTGATGCATTTTCTAAGTCTGATCTAAATAGTGTTTCTATCCTGTTTCTAAAGTGGTAATACACGGTTTAACCATGTTGTAGATGAGTGTAACTTTATCTCAAAGTGTTATGAACTCTAATGACCTTTTCCAGCTATAAATCATCTGGTTGCTGTATGTGAACATTAATAAAATGTCAACAAACAAGATCAACAGGAAGCAGTTTGATCGTATCTGAAAGTCCTCATCCCGGTTTCTCTTCCAGGTGGTTCCGGTGTCGGCACAGACGGCGGCGGTGAGGAGAAACCGAGGCTTCGCCGTCAACGAGCTGGTGTTCCAGGTGCAGGCTCCTCCTCTGGGCTTCACCACCTACTCCGTGTCCCTGCTTCGGGACGGGCCTCCGCCGGCCTCCACGCAGCGCCGCGTGCCCACCGCCATCCAGAACCAGGTCAGACCGCGGCGCGCTCGCACGCTGGCTTTGTGCTGCATCGTGGGAAATAAGTGCTCCAACACGTTGTCGGAGACGCGTTTAAAACAAAATAGATTTCACTGATTCACAGAACGGAGCTTTTATGTGTTGGACGTTGATGAATTTCCTTGAAGGAGCGTCTGACTGAAAGGCTCATCCAGCGCTCTTTGAATTTAACAGTCTGAACCTGAAGCACATTGTTCTCACTGTGACTGTTTCCACTGCAGCGTACGAGCTCTGACCCTCTGGGGAAACGTCACCGTCACGGCTAGAAGTAGAGAGAACTCGAACACGACTTTAGTGCAGAATAAAGACATAAAAGAAGAATAAACACAAGTTGAATTCCTTTGATAATTTCTTTTACAAATATTGGAATCTATCCCAAGTGTCCACAGTTGCTGCCAAAGTACATTTGTATCTTCTTCTGAGTATTATATATATATAATATATATTGTGTCCTCGTGCTCCAGTTCCTACGAGTGACCTTTGACCCCGACACCGGCCTCTTGAGCAGCCTCACTAACCTGGAGACCAAACGGACCATAAAGCTCACGCAGAACTTCTACTGGCAAGTGTCGCTCTAGTTTCTCTCTTTCTCCAAATACATTTTTTGAAACATAAAAATCAAATGCAGCTCTTTTACTTTGACTTTTGCTTCTCTCGTGCGTGTTGTATGTTGCGTGTTGCGTGTTGTATGTTGCGTGTTGCAGGTACAACGCCAGTGACGGCAACAACTCTAAGAGTGACCAGCCTTCGGGGGCGTACATCTTCAGACCCAACTCCTCCACACCGTTCATCATCAGCAAGACGGCCAAGACGGAGAGCATTCAGGTCGAGACCGTTCACCACACATTATTATTATTATTATTATTATTATTATTATTATTATTATACCTCCTTTAAACCCACGGGCTTTATACGTCCTGAAATGTGAGGCTTCATCACAAATAGGACGATGACTTCATCGTGCAGCTTTATTTTCAGGCTGTTTGATTTTAATTCCAATAACTGGCACCAGTTTGTGTCAGAAAGATATTATATATATATCTATCTATCTATCTATCGATATATATAATGCTCAATACTCTTTAGTAGTCTTTAGATTCACATGTCCATGTCAAAAAAACGGCTTTAAAATATTTTATATTAATATTATCTTCCACTTTCTGGAGTTAAATATTTTAACCAACATCGTCCTGATTATTAAAAAAAACACTCAAATGTCAGTTTAACACAAAATTGTAATTCTTTTCTGTTTACTAACTACTAACGGTTGTTTTTCAGTCTGTTGTGTCAATAATTCATTGAAAGAAATGTCTCAATCTGGTAGAAAATAGTAAAAAAGTAACATTTTGAAGCAGATTGAAAGGCTGATAAAATATAATTCATGATTCTGTGCCGTCATCACTTTAATGGGTTTCAATGGGGACGTCTGCGTCCTTAAGGGTCTGATTGTCTGTCTGTATTTTGGCTCCACAGTTTAATATAGAAAAACTCACTCCTGCCACATGCATTAACGCAGCCAGAATTATTTAAGAGATGAAGACAATGTCCCAGGTGAGGTGACGTTGCGTCCGTGTCCCCTGCAGACCCCCGTGCTGCAGGAGGTGAGGCAGTGGTTCGCTCCCTGGGTGTCTCAGGTGGTCCGTCTCCACCAGGACAGCAGAGCTCTGGAGCTGGAGTGGACCGTCGGACCGCTGCCCATCAGGTGAGTGTGTGTGTTCGCCTCGTATACAGAGAACTTTGTATGTATGTATGTATGTATGTGTATATATATATATAATCTGACTTTTTATTCTCTCTCTCTCTAGTGACGACCTGGGGAAGGAGGTGATCACTCGTCTGGACACGAGCATCAAAACCTCAGAGTACTTCTACACCGACTCAAACGGCAGAGAAGTGCTGCAGAGAAAGTGAGCCGTTTAACTTTTAATAGAAGTTACTCGTGATTATTTAAAGGCGACATTAAGACGAGTTTACGTTCATGAATCTGTTCGTCGTGTCGTCGTTTTGTCCTAAAGGAAAGACTTCCGGCCCACTTGGAAGCTCTGGCAGTCGGAGCCCATAGCTGGAAACTACTATCCCATCAACTCACGCGCCTTCATCAAGGTGTGTGATCAACACGGTGCTGTTAGAGGAACGACGAACAGACGGAGATCGGGTCCCAAATATGACGTGTTTGCTCTTCTCTTTGGATACTTTTCTAATGGAAGATTTTCTAAAATGTGGTTGAAATGAGTATTAAACCAGCAACCACAAAAACATGAAGAAACTAAACCTTCTTCACCCGTTCTTAAGTCTCCAACACAGGAGAGTTTCAGAATTATTGTCTTCTCTCAGGGCTTCACCTAAACATGAATAATGTTGAATATGTTTTACATCCTTTTTGTGTGTTTCAGGATGATGTGGACCAACTCACGGTGGTGACGGATCGCTCTCAGGGAGGAGGCAGCATCCAGAACGGCTCTCTGGAGATCATGGTGAGACACACACACACACACACACACACACACTCTTACACCCATAGTCCCTCCCTCTTATCTCCCACCCCCTCCTCCCTCCTCAGCTCCACCGCCGGCTGCTGTACGACGACGTCCGCGGCGTCGCCGAGCCGCTCAACGAGACTTCCTCCGTCTTCCCCGAGGGGCTGGTGGTCCGAGGTCGCCTCCTGCTCTCCCTGGACCGCCCGCCCAGCGCGGCCGACGCGCACCGCCCCCTGGCCCAGCAGGTGGTGCTGCAGCCGACGCTGACGTTCACCGACGGAGAGCTGCGCCCGAACACTCGGCTGGAGGTGAGCGAGGGGGGAGCGGTGTGACCGTACGCAGGTCTAGTTATTTAATACGAGAGGTAAGAATGGAAAGAGTTGCATAGTATTGGCAAGGAGACATCTCTACGTGTGATACCTCCAAACAATCTAGATTAATAACTCACACTACAGGTAAGAGGACAATGTGTTTAATTTTGCGGTGAATTGTCCCTTTACGCTCGAGGTGCACCGACATGAGCTAGAAACAGGCTCATAAATTCTGCCTCAGACAGATTTTAAATGCTTTAAATCCAGCCGAGTGACTACAGGTCTTCCTGTGTGTAGTTCTCCGGGCTGCAGGCTGCGCTGCCCCCTGCTGTCCACCTGCTCACACTGACGCAGTGGGACGAGGACTCGGTGCTGCTGAGGCTGGAGCATCAGTTCCAGAGCGGGGAGAGCAAACTGAACTCGGGGCCGGTCACCGTCAACCTGCAGGTCAGCGACGCAGAGGACTCGATACCAAGAATCCTGTTTTCATTACATGTTTCTTGAGCTTAAAACAAAGATTGGACATTATATTTGGGCGAACAGAACGCAGTAATTACCTTTTAATTGTACTGATATTAGCCCACTAAAGTGTAATAACCTGCCCAGAGGACTAAAGACTGAAATTAGCTCTCTAACTGATGTGCACTGCCCCTGGTAAGTAAGTAAATATCGATGGATAGTTAAAGTGAAATGAAATGAAGCAGTAAAGTCACTGGATGTGTTGCTTCCCGTCTTTGTAGAAGCTGTTTTCCACTCTGGAGGTTTTGGGCGCGTCTGAACTGAACCTGTCGGCCAATCAGTGGAAAGACGAGATGACGCGTTTTCATTGGACGCCACAGACGGGTACGTGACGGAATCAATATACTGCCAGTTTTAGACTATTTTATTTTGGCGGAGTTCCCATCGAGCTGCTTGTTTAGACAAGTTATGACATTCTACCTGTTTATTAACCTCTGAACCCTAAGACGTTATCGGGTGTTTGTTTCCCCCTCTGGTCTTGAGAGAATGAAAGGTTTAAGAACCAGCAGCGTCTCTTTAACCTCCCGTTAGAGAACAGAAAGACACCGTAGGACAACAAAGAACGGGAGTTGACCAACAATGAACACCAGGCAGCCAAATGTTGGAAGCTGCTGCTGGTTGTCTGCCAGTCACTGATGGAGCTGCTGGTTGAGTTCCATCAGTTTCATTCTACCAGGGCCGTAATCACGGCTCCGTTCCAGTCTCGACTGTAAAGGCTCCCCTGCCGGGACCGATCGAGCAGGCGGTGTAACATAATGAGTCACGAGTGCATCGTTATGGTTCGTAGCTTTAATAAACTGCGGGGTGTTCTAGTCGCTCAGCGGGACTCATTTCACAAAGAAGAGGTAGTTAATGTGCTGCAGTTTCCTCTTTGTTTTACTGCTGGCTTGTTAATTAGTCGAGTTTTAAATCATTTCCCGGATGACATCATGCCGCTGTGTCTCTCTCCCAGGTGAGAAGCCCCTGCTGAAGACGTTCGGAGACCCCTCGGCGTGGGAGGTGACCTTGAGGCCAATGGAGATCCGAACCTTCCTGCTCAGGGTCCTCCTCAGATAGCCAATCACAGCGATGCGACGCCTCTGCACCGGTGACAGAATCACAGGAAGTGAGCGGCTGCGTTCACACGGCTCCCATCTCCAGAAAGCTGTCGGTTAGTTTTCTCTTCAGCCGAGCAGAACGAGATGTTTGGTGGATTGAAGTCTTCCTCGTGTTCCTTTGCTGCAGTTTGTACCGAATTTGCCTTTTTCTTCTGCACAGCGATGATGCTGAATCTCTCCTGAATGACTTTATCAGCACCAGCTCTTCAAATCACACGAATCCTTAAAGAGGTTTCACGAACCGGTGTCGAGCATTACCGACTGCAATGAGTGTATTTCTGCCAATATGTGTGTGTGTGTGTGTATATAGATTGAACATGATTTCATACTGATCAACAAGCAATTGATAATAAAGTCTATCATTTGTACTTTGTGTCAATCTGCACTTTAATGTTCCAGCGACACTAAAACATCCTGATGCTCGTTCTCTGGACAGAAATCTATTTATGTGAAGAGTTTTACTGCATGTGGATGCGTCCTGAATAGTTTTTAATGAAGCTATAAATGAAGTTTAGTTTCTCATCTATTAACTCATCTTTGATTAGACGAAGTTCACCAAAAGAACACATTTAAACTGAGCGTGAGGACTTTATTGAAACGAGTCAAAATAACAAAAGATGTTACGAGAACGAGCTCTGGCGTAAAACTGAGAAATGTTCATGTTGACCGGGTTCTGTTTTATCATCCAGGCTGCACTGAGCCCTTCAAACTCCAGAAATAAAATTATAAAAAACAGGAGTAACTCCGGAGATCACTCGGTTGTTTTCTGCTCTGTCGTCTGCTCCGGGTCGTGGGAGTAGCAGCATCGGTCTCCATGTGTGCACGTTCCCTGAAACAAAGAACATAGTTCTCATTGAGGCCGATGTTCTATTTACAAAAGTACATTTTGGCGGCAAACCAGCAGCATGTTTCCACCCCGGACATGAAGACTTTGTGTTTTTATGTAACCGTCTCCAACATTTTCATAAAACAGATCCTCTGCAGTAGAAACCAGGTCGGGTTTTAACTCTTTAATGATGAATGGTACTGATATTAAAGGTATGGTGGTGTATGAGGTGCTGCTCCATAGTCTCAGTATTAGGCAGCAGCATATTGTATAACCCAAAAATAAATAGATCGTTTTAAGTGTACGCTGCTTCAGACAGCCGCTCTCTTCAAAGCCACCGGACAAGAAGACGGAGCCGCTCGTCTCCGGATCGGTTCGTTTGTTTATTGAGGAACTTTGAATCCACAGAAAGTACCGTCGTACTGTTCCATTAAAGTCGGGTAGGATAGTTATTTCTATATCTAAATCTGCTCAAGACTTAAGAATTAAATGAAAACAAACTTCATTCAAACGACTCGTTGGATATCACCGCGACACATCGTCCATAGAGACTAACGTGTTTATAACACTAGTTATAACTAGTTCATAACTTGTGACCCTGCAACATGAAATCTGGACTCATGGCGGCGGTTGTAAAACACCACAGTGATGAGATGCATTTATAAAAGTTGTTCATGAGCCTTTAACTGTGACTCACGGCCCCAGAACAACAATCATTTCCTTTGACCACAGTGAACGTCGTCCTGCTCTCCTGCACCGTACCGGGGAGGCAGAGGACGGGAGTGAGGACGGGAGTGAGGACGTCTGCGTCACTCACACCGTTTTATCTTCGATCGGATCGTTTCAGGACAAACTGTTCAGCGCTGTTCTTGGAACAGAAATGAGTCGGGTTGGTCTTTTCTACGAAGGTAAAAAACACACTTAAGTTGTTTTTTCCAGGAAAACGTCCGTTTGTTAAACAGGAAGCGACGTGTGTGTGTGTGTGTGTGTGTGTGTGTGTGTGTGTGTGTGTGTGTGTGGGGAGAAGTAGAACTATGGGACACGCTAGGATCCTGCATGTCCTGTTCTCAGTCTAAAATAGAATTGATTTCCTCTGACCTGTTTGAACCTTTTACAGTGAATGTTTTTCAGCTCCGAGTCCGTGATCTGGTTCTTCCTCTTGTTCTGGCACTTCTTACTCTTGTCCTGCAGGTCGGTAACGATACCGCCGCTGGAGGGAAGGGGGAGAGAGAGAAGAAAATTAAGATTAAGGTAGGAAACGAAGCAGTTTAAGGGTTTTATTCTCTACAATAATCATCAAGCTGGTGTAAAAATAAAACATAAATATTCATTTGGTTTTATCTGTATTCAGTTTCCTCTAAATTCAGCTTGACGTTTTAATGAGAAAGCGTTTCATCGCTAATCATCACGTCTCACTGGTGTGTGGAGGTTTGTGGTCGTTACCCGGCTTTGGCGCGAGCTTTGGGTCCCCAGAAGGCCTGCGGGTTCTCCTGGAACCGGGTCAGGTGGCGTTTACGGGACTGCGGGTTGGCGTCCTCCCTCACAGTGAAACAGGCTTCTGAGCTACACACACACACACGTTAACTGTGTAAATAGACAGTTGTTTATTACTACGACAGGTTTGCATTGCTCTTCTACACAATAGTATACAAACCACCTCAGTAGGTGTCATAGATTTGACTCTGATGGACTCACCCGGGCTCGGTGGAGAGGATCTTGAAGGCGGGGCTAGTCTCTGACAGCTTCTCCCTCTTCACAGGATTGGTCTTCTCCTGTGTTGCATTCAGAGACCAGTTTCAAAAGAACTCTCTCCAATACAATACTGAGAGACTTTAAACTTGTGTTATCATCCGTAGTGTTTACCCAGCAGCGCATGATGTCCCAGATAACTGCAGGAGGAGCGTCCGTCTTGATGCCGTTCTTACAGGCGTGAGAGAGAGAAACTCTGTGACCAGCATGAAGGAGAGCCGACCTGCAGAGAGTGAGAGGAGGAGGAAGAGGAGGAGGACAGGTTAGATACAACAACTACACAAATACACTCAAAGACGACACAACACAGGTGTGGACCACAGTCACATTCGAGTCCAAGTCAGAAGACTTGAAACTAGAGATTGAGACCATAAACTCATGTTTACAATGTTTACTGAGGTAATAAATCAAGAGAGAAGTAGAGTCATTTTCTCATAGACTTCTATACAACCAGAGGAGTCGCCCCCTGGTGGTCACTAGAGAGAATGCAGCTTTAACACATGAAGCATCGGCGTCACTCTGCAGAACCGGAGGTTGCCTCCTGCTCCAAGTTTAACCTCGACTGTGTGGTTTGTCTCAGACCTGTGGAGCCACACTGGACCACCACGAGGACCGGTGCCCTGGTCTGGTCCAATAGATCAGAGAATGAAGCTTCGTCTACTTATCCGATAACGTCTCTTCAGGTAAACACTCTCAGCTCTATTAGCACCGTTAGCTTCTAGCAGCCGTCGCCACTAATATATATATAAAAGAATTGCACTACAGTTTCATGACGCTGCGTCCTGGTGTGTGTGTGTGTGTGTGTGTGTGTGTGTGTGTTTTACCTAAACTGCAGCAGGGGCGGAGTATTGCAGTGAATGGTGCTGCTCAGACTGTCCACAGTGTAATAAAGAGGCACGTCGTCTAACTCCTGAAACAAACGGGATGATGTGTTAGAAAAAGTACACACAGCCTTTTTTAAATAATAGAAACTCTGTATTTTTCACCCACAGGACAAAACCAAAAGAGGTATAATGAGAGCGAAATGAATACCTCGGTCACCATGCTGAGCATGCCCTCGATGCGTTTGGACGTCCCGAATCGGGACGGGTTCCCCGACACGGCCGACAAAACCTTCTGGACGAATGCGACGTCGTGGATAGGCTCCGCCCAGATCGGACCGCCCAGCTACAGAAAGCACAGACAGACTTCAGCTGGCGTGTTGAGTGAGAATGTACCGATTACAAACAAGCAGAGTACAAACGCATGACGCGCCAGCAACAGAGTGAGAGAGTGTGTGTGTGAGACTGTGCGAGCGTGCGTCTCACCTGATGTCTCTGTCCACAGTGCTCACACTCTGGTCCAACAGGAGGTCCGGTGGCAGGAGAGTACTTCACACTGAAATCACATCAGAGTCTTCTTTACTACACACACACACACACACACGCTGTCGACAGGAAGCTGATACAAGAGACAGTAACTGAAGGCCTGAGGCGCGGTGGTGCTTTGAGCGAAATGCTAAAGCTTGCTTCATACTAGGCCGTGGCATAAATAAAAAGGTGGCCACAGCTTCCCTTTAAACCGTGACCGGCGTCCACAGCCGAGCTGCATTCGGCTAAACTACATCTCTTCACTTCAGTCACACTTTGTGATTTAAACGGCCCGTTTGATGGTGACAAAATACAAGTTTAAGAAGAATTAAAAAAGCACTCGTGTTTTGATTTCGAAGGACAAATCTTGATATTTCCCCGGAGCATCTGCAGACAGCGTTTCACCTCACATGAAATACAAAGAGCCGGCTCTACAGCGTGGGCCGTCTTACTGTTTTCCGTTGCTGGATCTTCTTCCCATTCGCTGGAGGTGAAAAGAGCCGCAGCCGACACAGTTGTAGACCAGAGCCTGTTTACTGCGACACAAGACAGGGAGCGTCATCAGAAACATGTCCGCACACTACTGGCAAGGCTAAATAGATCCTATTTACAGCTGACGTCACCAAAAATATCATTATAAAGTATGCTTTAGGGCGGGGCTTACTGTGATTGACAGGTCGCTGCCGCTGTCAAGAGGTCTATATTTTCATTCAGACTCACCAACATGATGTGTGTGTGTGTGTGTGTGTGTGTGTGTGTGTGTGTGTGTGTGTGTGTGTGTGTGTACCTGGCTGAGTTCTTGACTGTGGCCTGTCCTGTGAAGATGCGTACAAACACCCTGATGTAGAAGTCGACGCTGACGGCCAGCAGAGGCTGGATGTAGCGCTGGTACACCCCCGCCCGCTGGTCCAAACTGTGGAGGATGATACGAAGAGCCTGAAGCAGAAACACACACACACACGCACACACTTTATTTCTTATGCAAAATGTCTGAGAACAGTCTGATCTTCTTGCTAAATGATTAGAAACAAACAAAGTCAAATGTGAGGAATGCTGACATCATACTCCTTCTCCGCTGACTAGCATGAAAGTTCATGTCAACGTCAACTTTAGCAACGGAACCAAACATGCTAACCAAACTCAAGTCGGGAAGAAAGCAACATCATGTAATGTCATCCAATTAGCACGTGCTAGCATGTGGCGCGACGTGGAGGTGCGTTCATAGCGTTTACGCAACATAATCAAAATACTCTCGACCACAAACTACCATTGGGGAAAGTTGGTTGACCGTTTTCCAGGACACGAGTGTCCTTAAAGCTGCATTCTCTCTAGTGTCCACCAGGGGGCTCCTCTGGTTGTATAGAAGTCTATGAGAAAATGACTCTACTTCTCTCTTGATTTATTACCTCAGTAAACATTGTAAACATGAGTTTATGGTCTCAATCTCTAGTTTCAAGTCTTCTTCAATACAGCATGATGTTCATTTAGTACATTATGGTCCATTTAGAGTCAAACAGACCATAAAGCAGGGGATGTTTTAGGGCGGGGCTTACTGTGATTGACAGGTTGATGCTGACCTTCTTGCTGTTGGACTAGTAAGTAATATCTGCCTTTATACATCTTACACTTGCTTGATGTTTGAGCAAAGTTATCGACTTGCTATTTTTGATCATGTGTAAAGTAATCATAACAAATACACGTGAACAGTTCTATTTATGACAAGCGTGTACAAAATACCAGTTCTTGCATAATGTTGCTTTAAATGTTGCAGGGAGTAAAGAAACGAGAAGGAACAGCCACAAAGAGCTTCACCTCTGTGCCCGGATCATAACGTTAATGATGCCAGGAGCTGCAAAACGTCATCAGCTTGTGAGTTCTCATCTTTATATCCTTGAGGGGGAAAGTACCCCAAGTAGAAGAAATACAAGTACACACACACGTACGTACGTACACACTGTGTTTCTATCAGACTCACACACTGTACACACTTCACCAAAGATCAGGACATTATGAATGCAAATACGTGGACATGTCTGTGCATGTACTGTGTGTGTGCTCACCATCTCATGGCAGTATTTGGCTTTGATGGAGACTGAACCGTATTTGCTGTAGCAGGTCTCTCCACTGTTTCCTGCCATCACCGCCATGTCTGTACACGTTATACACAACAGACCTGAGAGAGAAACAGTCGCACTGTTATTTGGAGCAGGGTGATCAGCCGTTCACAGACCCGGAGACGGAGGAATGACACGCAGGAGTCGATTGCATTATTGACGGACCGAGCTACCCACCTCCCTCGCTGACTGCCTGCACAGCGGCATCCAAGAAGGAGGCGGGGCTCCCGTAGGGATCCAGATCGATGACATCATAGCGCTCCTTCTTCCCTCGCATCTCGTACATCAGCATACTGGAGGAAGAATAACAAAGGAGAGGGGTTAGTCAGATCCACGACCACGACCACTGACAGATACATTAAATGCTAAGAAAGAAATGAGTTAAAGAATGGAGCAGAGAGGGATGGAGAAACGGATGAGTTAAGGCTAAACTAAAAGAGCAGATTAGTTCAGAGAAGAAAGAGAAACAACTGAAGAAGATAGAAGAAGAGAGGCATGAAGACGAGCAAGCCAAGGAGACAAGTGAGGAGCCAGGATGACAGGAAAAGGGACAAAAGAGTTGATGAAAGAAGAAAAGCAACGAGACGTAAATGGAGATGAGAACAGAGAGATGAGTAGAACAAGAGGTCAGAGGCTGGAGAGGAATGAAGACGAGAGAAGAGGAACAAACAGAGAGCTAATCAGTGAGGCGGATGACGAGCGTTTCCCCGAATGTGCCGAGTCAGTCGTACCTGGCGTCCCTGCAGCTGGCGCGGAGCAGGTGGCCGACTCCGTTGTAGTCGACGTTCCTGCCGATCAGCGCCGCGGCTTTGGCGGAGAAGTCGTTGGCGGTGACGCTCTGCAGGCCCGGGACCTCCAGGGCGAAGCGCACCGAGCGCAAACCGGACGCCGACAGACCCTCCAGAACACGGAGGCCGTGCTGGAACGCAGAGTCGGGGGGGAAAAATCTTAAAGCTGCATCAACTGTTTGTTTTTTGGCCACTTGGGGGCAGCAAAAACAAGATGTAAACACAACATCGACATATTCCAACCTTCCAAATTTGCAATATGGGGAACTTATTGCATATTTACAGAGTGAAGTCAAAGCTTCACGTCTTAAAGCTGCATTCTCTCTACTGTCCACCAGGGGGCGACTCCTCTGGTTGTATAGAAGTCTATGAGAAAATGACTCTACTTCTCTCTTGATTTATTACCTCAGTAAACATTGTAAACATGAGTTTATGGTCTCAATCTCTAGTTTCAAATCTTCTTCAATACAGCATGATGTTCATTTAGTAGATTATGGTCCATTTAGAGTCAAACAGACCATAAAGCAGGGGATGCTTTAGGGCGGGGCTACACGGTGATTGACAGGTCTCTACCAGAGACGTATACAGCGTCTCTACGTCACTCCTCCAGACACGGAGCAACATTAGCATTCGTTTAGAGATGCGTTTGTGTGCACCTGATAAACTCAAGTCCAATATCCACTCTCCTGTTAGCTCTGCTGTTACAGGTCTGCTTTTCTTGTGGAGGTGATCGTGATTGATGATCCATCATATCATTACAGAAAACATTGATTATAGCAGCTATAAAGCTGCAGTAACACAGAATGTAAATTGTGAAGCTGTAGATATTTGTTCTACACGTAATCACTGGCCTCCGGATCTCTCCATCCACAGAGAGCTGGAATCCCCAACAATGGCTGAACGTCTTTATAACCGAACCAACAGGTCTTCACTGACATCTAAAGACATTATTCCAACTTCATGAAATCCTTCAGTTTTAAAAAGCTGATCTAATTACCTCCCTCGACCACTTGAAGTGTGAAATTACCTCGTGCAACATTAACGTAAGTCATTTGATGGAAGCCCGTATCTAAACTGCTTTGTGCCGGCATCACTGACTGTATATTTAGCAGAGGAAACCCCGGTGGGACTCAAACCACCAACCCTGACAGTATTAGCACCGTGCTCCGCGCCACAGAACCACCGGCCGCCAGAACGTTGGATTTGTCGAAGAAATCACATTTTCTGCCTGGCTTCACTTTCTTAAACGATGGTTCGTGTTTACTATGAACCCTTCGTACCTCACATCGTTCCCCCACCAGCGCATTTACAGTCGGAGCCTCGGCTCCGTTCTTCTGCTCCGTCTGTACGTCGGCCTCGTCGGTCTCCTCCGTCAGAGAGACCACCACCCTCTCGCTCTCTCTCTCGCCCGGCACCACCAGCTTCACGCCGCGCTGAGCCAGCACTTCTCTGGCAAACTCTGTGAGCACAGCACATCTGTGAAATATGAAAAGCATTTATTATATACAAAAGCATGCAGCGTAACGAGGTCAATTAGTAACTATTCATGACATTTGCTCTCATCCAAACTCAGTATTAATGTGTGGGTTCTTGTGTCTGAAGTTCAAAGCTTTACCGACACGCTGTGAGCGACCGGTCGACTGTGTGAAACACTACTGTCATCATCGGTCACATGACCTCAGCACACAGTATACACCTGTATACACCGAGCAGCTCTCTAAACACAAAGCTCTGGAGAAGTACGGATCAGGTTTGGGTTTAAATATCCGATACACTAAATCCATTACGAGACAGAAAGGATCCTATGAACTGTGTACCGAATCGTCTCCACTGTACTGAACTCATGTAAGGGGACTCGTGTCTGTGGTGTCTCTTCAGGTAAAAGCCAAAACAGCAAAAATTAAATGCTTACGTCAAGTCTCTGTTAAACTCCTGGACTGGGTTGTAAAACACCTCATTAGCACTGGGAAACAAGATGGCCGCCTTGCCCTCCTTGACCACCGTCTCCCCAGGTAAGAGTCCTGCGGGACGCGTCTCCTCGTCGGCCGCCATGTCCGTGGGCACCAGGCTCACATATTCGGCAGGAGGTTTGGCGGTGGGAACCTCTGGGGTCGTATTTAGGGGCTCCATGGATCTCAGTCCTCGGCGGGTAGCAGCAGCAGCAGCGGCGGCGCTGCCTAAACTCCACCGAAAGGTGTGTGTGGCTGAGCGGGTGCAGGACGGATGCAGAGGATGGGAGACGACGATGATGGGGAGCAGCCGAGCCGTCCGCACCAGCATCAAGGTACACCGCCTGGACGAAGACAAACACCCCTGAATGAGTTCCACTTAAATACAGAGCAGGTGCAACATTGGATTGCTGAAACTAATACTAATGTCAATATTTACCCAACACAGAAACATGTTTGATTATAGAATTATGACCCAGATATTGACAGTTATAAATAACTTAAGTATTTATTTGTGAAAATATTTTAAAAAGGAGATTTCACTGTTTTTTAGACCTCATATAATAAAGGTTTCACAAATCTGAATCTGTGTTTTTGGCTTCTTCAGGATGTTCTAGTCCAGATTTGACCTGATCAGTGTTCAGACAGCATTAGAGCTTTAATAACACTAAATCAACAACATTAGTAAATAGTCAGCCCAGAGATTAAAATTAGACGAATCTGACCTGTAGCTTCAGTTTACTGTATTTAAATAAGATAGTGGCTAAATGAAAACTAACTCCATGAACCCAGGACTGCAATTATTCTTAAATGATTAGCTTGTTTGCTAGCTATGCTAACCCTAATAAACATAGTTTTACCTGTGGCGCCTCCCGTTTAAGGCGGACACTCGAGAGGTTTGTAATATAACAAGCGATACGTGTGACCGTGCCGGTAACCGTTTCCTCCCCGTAGATATCTCTCTCTGCTGCTGGTTAATCTCACGTTAGCACATGGAGGCAGCCATGTTTTTGAGCGTCTCTACGGAAGCCCGCGCGGACAACAGAGAGAGAGGCGCGCTGCTCGTTCCTTCGCCCCCTACCGGCAGAGCCGTGTAATGTCAGGCAAACCGGTGTAACGTAAGGACACGAGAGGGAGAGAGAGAGAGCGCTGACTGGCCTACTTTTCTCCCCCGCAGTAAACATGTGAGGAGACTGGAAAACACATCAGTCCGCTTTCATGAATAATCAAATTTAATCTCAGTTCAGATGCAAAATTCTAAACATAGCCGATGGATTACACTCGAAATACCCAGACTCATGATGTGAGGATAGAAAATAGGAAATAGGGTCAATGCAGGTCAGTGCTGAGCAGCTCGGACTATATGCAGTGAGGTTATAGGTCGTGTGCAGCTGTGTAACGACAATAAATAAAACAACATTCTGTTTTTTGGGCTTTATGTTAATCATAAGGAGCTATAGGCTATATATTTTTTATTATCACTGCATGGAGCAAAACTGGATTATCCAGAACCCTGAGAGTTGCAGGTGTAGCCTATAATATGTATTTACTAGTTTTTTAAATTAAAAATAATTTGGGAATATTAACCATAAACCCAAAATGAACTGATATAAGGAGTCCTGCTGTATTACAGCACCTATACTCTGTCTGGAAGAGAGCCAATGAGTTAAAACATCCCAGTTTATATGTTGCATCATCTTAAATTATACATATTTAATCACATTACCACACAGCAACCCTGGGGCCATGTAATGTTTAAAACACCATGCACATTGTTCAGGGAGTGGAAGAAATGTGCAGGTTGATGTGATCTTAATGTGTGTATGTAGTCTTGTAGACTTTGGGGGGACTCTGTATTTCTGAACCCTGTGACTTTGGTACATTTACATGATGAGAATACTTCCTGTGTCTGTAATAAAGGCACAACCTTCACTGAAAAGCAACATACATCAAAGTATTTCACAGTCATCCACCATCACGCTGTTGTATTTGGTACGTTTGCACACATTTCACATTAAATAGAGCGACTGTGGGAGAAAGGAAAGGGGGGGGAAACAAAAACTGCCTCTACTGTGTGTGCATGCGCACGCGAGCCTGAACATCTGGATGGGGGCGCTGTGACAATAAATGCCCAGAGAGCGTGGCGCTATACATCTGACACAGGAGAATTATAGAGTTAATAGTATTTGGCATGACGGGGGAGAGAGAGAGAGAGAGCGGGCGCGCGCAGTACCGTGCCCGAATGAATGCAGTCTCATCCTGTTCAGCATTCTGTGAGCGCAGCACCTGGAAGGCCCCCGAGGGCTCACCTGTCCGGAGTCTAGACGCGCGCGCCGCTATCACGGACACAAGTTAAAGACAGCGGAATCGCCGGTGAGTGTAGTGACAGAGTGTGTGTGTGTGTGTGGGGGGGGGGGGGGGGGGGGGGTTGACTGGTGGGTGGGGCTCCAGACGGTCGGGTCGGCTGGGGACGCATGCCCGTCTACCTGGCTGCAGCGGCGCGTGCGGGGTCCAAAAAACCTGTAATCCGTTACTCCCTCAAAATGTAATCTCATTTTTTACGTTAGTTGCATTACCTTGATATACATTTAAAAATAAAAAAAAAAAAATATATATATATATATATATATATATATATATGTATAATGACTAGCCTCTGTTTAGGCTGGATTCATAATAATATAATATAGGCTAATTTAAAATGAAATAAAAATAAATAATGACTGATTAATTATAGTTATGTCACATTTGTTGTGACTGGATACAAAAAAAACAGCATTTCCACGTGCACTGAAGTCAACTTTTCTGCCCTTACTCATCCGAATTATTGTTCAGCTGCCAAGTTATTTTTTGGGGAGGTGCAATGTGTTGAGGTAAACAAAGTGAGCCTATAAAACCACCAAAGGTACATTTGGTTTAAATTATTACAAAGCTTTATTTGACGTGATACATTTACAAGGTGTAGTATTGTTTTAAATGTTTTGTATAGAGGAAGTTTAAAGTCTGGGAATATAATAATGTATTATTACCAGATTACTCATTATTTGTATGTTAAAATGAGCCCACAGTACAGAAGGTGTTAATTCGGTTGCAGCGCTGGCAAATGAGACGATGCAGAATGTCTGTCTGTCTGTCTGTCTGTCTGTCTACCTGTCTGTCTGTCTACCTGTCTGTCTGTCTGGCCGATCAGTAGCTCTGCGATCTGTCTGCAACCCCTGGGAGAATTAAACCAAAAAAAAATCCCTCCTCTCCTCCTCCTCCTCCTCGATAGCTCAGCGCTCTCTCTCCTCGCCTGCATGCGTGAGTGTGCGCGCGCGCACGTGTAAACGCCTGTATGTGTACGCATGATATTGTGCGCGCGTGCGTGCTCCGGCTGCTGGTTCACGGGGCTTTTTTTTTTTTTTTTTTTTCTCTCTCCTTACAGTCACAATGAATGGCTGCCTGTAGCGAGGCGGAGGGGAGACGTTGGACCGCTTTAATTCTGCAGCTGGGGCCCCTCCATTGAGTCACTTCTACCGGCGGATATATACACGTAGAATACAGCCCGAGAAGGGGTGAGTTGAGTGCGGCGGGTCAACGAGGACAAACGGTTCTCGCAGGGTCGGTCAGTTGTCCGAGACCCGAACTGTGTGTATGTGTGTGTGCGGGGTGCCATCATGAATTCGGATGGGTGGTTTTGGTCAGAAGGGTGTAATGGTGGCGGTGTGTTGGAGTGTGGGGAGGTTAAGCTATTGTTGTTTTATTGTTTTTAGGGGATGGGTGGTAAAGTTGTGTGTTAGCTACTATCTATGGGGGGATGGGCTCACGGGGACCGACCAAACTTTAACCACTTCACCGGCTTCTCTTCTACTCGTCTCCTTTCCTCTCCTCCTCGGTGAGTGACTTGAGTCCTGCTCTCTTTTTTTGTAATCCTGCATTCCTTAACTTTCTTCTAAAAAAATAGTGGTACAGTTTACAATTTCTTAATAAAATAAATAAATAAAACAACTGCTAATTCGCCCAAATATCTCGGTGTCCTGACAGTAAAAAAAAAAAATGGGGGTTAAGATTATACAGCCTACTTTTCCTTAACTCCTTTCCTCCCCTCTTCTTCTCTCTCGCCATGCCGGGATCCATCCGTCCTGTCTCGCGCATTTTGTGTCCCGGGATGACCTGTTGATGTCGGGCAAAAAAAGAAAGAAAGATGGAGTACCAGACAGACTCACCGGGGTTAAAATAAAGACTACGTTAGCGTAAACGTTTTTACAACCGTGTGGCTGAGTACGACTCTTAATGAATAATTAATTCGCTGTGATATATCATAGGCGACATTTTTTTTTTTTTTGTTCGGACAACGTGAGTCTGTCCCGTAACTGCCATTCGGCTGTTAGGAGGAAGGAGACGAGTCTTAACGGACAGACACGCGCTTGGCACGGAGAGAGAGAGAAGACCTAAATATTTCATCCTTTCGACTATTTTAGTGGCAGATTATTTTGGTGGCAGAATTCGTGCCCCTCCTCCATCGGACGATACACGTGTGTGTTGCGGTGGTTCTGCCAGTCTCTCTCTCTTCATGTGAGATTATAATTAATGTATAATTAATGTGGGTAAATAAAAAAAAGTCTCTGAGTCGAGCTCCAGGGAGGCTACACACTTTAGCCACATTCTGGTGGCTTGTCTCCTCCCACCAGTGTCGGTGCAAAAATGCAGCAGTTTAAGCCTTTAAAACAAACGGCCACACAGGGCAGGAGTTCATTAAAAAATGCGATTTAAAGGCATTTTTTGTTTCTATTTATATTGGCGAAGTGTTGTTCTCATGCCAGTGTTAGCCTATAGCTTTAGCTTGCTACTTGCTAACAGGCCACCTTTTAACCTCTCCAAAAAACCAGGAAACTGAGCGTGATTCGGTTGTGATTGATGCTGATATCACATGTGTTGTGTTGTGTTGATTCAGAATAGTTTATATAATAACAGCTAGCTGACTGCAGCTATCGAGCTACTACTGCTTTCTTCTTTTAGGGTGTTTGGCTGTTAGCTGGAGCCTGTGTGTTAGTCTGCACAGAGCAAACAGAGTGTGTGGCACTAGAAGTGAACTTTAAAAGTTGTAAAGTACACACACACACACACGCAGAGCATATAATAGGTCACATGGGAACTACAGGCCAAGGGTCAAGTGGTATGAATTAACTCTCCTTTTATGTTTCCTGGAAGTTGTTGTGACCTCTCTGACCCGCGAGGAGTTAAAGGTTTCTGCTAGGATGTGCACGCTCCACAGTATTTATAAATCAAAGTGAGGAATGTGCGGTTCACTCGAGTGAAAGAGAAAGTTGTTGCTGTTCGAGCTACAAAAATAGCAGCTTGAAAGTTGTTGTTGTTATCACAAATGCTGGTGCTTGTTTTGTTAACCGTAGAACTTGCTGTGCTGCTTCTTGAGGGAAGATTTTCTCTCTACAAATGCTTTGTCTTGCTTATTATTCACGCCGGTTGCACGTATTTACACCTGGAAACAGCCAGAGGCAGCTGCTATTGGTCGAGGAGCTCCACTGGGACGCTTCAGTCGGTTCAATCGCTCGCTCAAGGCCGCGGGGGAGTGCAGATGTGAAAGGAGCAGACAGTGCAAATCATGCATTTTTAGTTCTTAAGTAGTTTTCCCAGCCAGTGCACAGGTCAAATCCAGCTATTTTTAAAATCTTAATCCTGCTGAAAGACATAAATCCACGTCCTGATATAATAATTATAAAGTAGCAGTAATGCATGTAAACCAACACTGGATAAGACCCAGAATGCACAGAGAAAATGTCACTCTGAGCCACTTTCAGTTGGATAATATGCACATTAATGCGACGCATATTGATCTCTACATCGACGCAGACTGTCGAGGTACAATAATGTGGAAGGCGCAATGGCCTGGAAGTAATGTCAAAACATCATCGATTTTTAACAAGTGGTTGAGAACTGTAATTTATACACTCAGGCGCTAATAGTGTTTTGATATGATGGCATATATTATTCAGATCATATTGTACAAAGTGCTCCCGATCCAATAATCACTCTGCCTGCAGTCTTAATTGTATTTTTTTTGTTGTTGCCCAATTAATTAAGCATGATTATATCATAATGGTAGTTCTCACAATCAGTACTCAAACTAAATATTAGCATTTGCCCAATCTTTAAGTGACTTATTCTAACTGTCAAACGCCCAGAGATGCTGATAACCAACTATGGTTGTTATTTTAACCTTAACTGTGTCTGTGTGTGTATATATGTGTGTGTGTGTATAAAGATGAAATGTGTAGCGCTAGCATTGTAAGTAGCCATGCTTTACTCTTTCTCATAACCCAGTGCCATGCTTACTATGCCTATATCTCTCACAGTTAATGGGTTGCAATAAAGTTTTAAAATTAATTATGATGAAATGCTGATGGCCCTTTAATCCTCAGCGCTGCCCTTATTGTAGGCGTTAGTCTGCAGCCCAGGACGGCTGAAGCCCACCTGTATTTATCAACGGGGAAAGGTTCTGCTGAGCGTGCACGCTATACATACTGCACACTGCTTCACATTCACACCTGGAAGCTACAACCACTGCATTATTGCTGATGTGCAAACTAAATTAACTGTAAAGAATCATAAAGACATGTAAATAGTGTCATTTTTTTGTGCCAAATTATAAACAATTCAGAGGTGCACGACGTGATGACAACATTTAAGCTAAGCTTTATTTTACGTCCATAGCGTTAGAGTATATAGTGAAAGAGTTGTAATTGTACGTTGTGTTAATTTGGCTGTCCCAGTATGAGGATTTAAAGTAAGGCTTTAATTGGAGGCGTTGGGCCTCGTGCGATAAACCAATCGTGCGTACAGATTCGTTCTTAACTTGTTCGGGTGATTCGGGACAAACTTTGCTGCATTCGCCAATTTTCTCTCTGGTGCGAACCCGATGCACAGGTGGTCCAGACCTGTTTGTTTCATTGCTTTGAAGTCATCAGAAACCTTTTCTATGAATTCAACTTCATGCTCAAGTTGACGTTATCCCGTTTGCCTTGTTGGACTTGTACTTGTTTCGTGCTTTTCTAGTCACCACATGTCATATTTCACCCGTTGACACCCATTCATACACTGATGGTAGTGACTACCATGCAAGGAGCCAGCTGCCCATCAGGACTCTAACTCATCATTCATACCCAACAAACAACATAACCTTTAGAGCCGATACTAACAGCTGATCATTGATCCACGTTGTTTGATTAGAGCAGCTGGTCCACAAGGATTCAGACTTTCTTTCCCAAAAAGTCATTTAAACCGCTCTGAAGTCAGTTAAACCATCAAAAATACAAAATGTTATACTTTTATTTTGTTATAGTACTTTAGTGTCTTTTTTCTTCTTTATAAAAACACAAAATTCAAATGATAAGGAAATAAAATATTCTATTTTCATTGATTAAAACTAATGCTGTCATTAGTAGTTTTAATGATGTATTATTAGTTATTGTAAACAGCTCATAGTTCATCTCTAATATCAGACATGAATACATTTCAGTCTGCCTAACACCAAATACTAGAGCCTTCTGTTTCACTATTTAGTTGACTACAAAAGCACCAAATATCGTCACTAATTAAGAGTTAAGAGGTCCGCTATTTAGAACCATTACACGGGCTAGAATAGACGTTATTCCACATTAAAGTAGATCTAAGTATACATTGTGCATTTATAGACTAAAATAAAAGGGTCCAGCCAAGAACAATGCCCTCTGCCTTTGAGCAAAAATCAATTGTGAGATCTATTCCCTTGTTTGTTTTTCTGTCACTAGTTGGACAGTTCCTCCTCCTCCTCTGATCACCGGCGTCTCTGCCGGATGATGAAGGAGACGAGTTATGTAAGAGACTGTGTTTTGACTGAGAACACAACGAAGTAGGCCAAAAAACACCAAACAGTCTATTAACTGTGAATTAGATGTAATGAAACAAGGTTAAAAAAAAAAAAGCCCAGAAAGACGGCTTACATAACTGCTGGTGGCCCAAAATTCTCTTTCATTTCGAAGTTGGAGTTTTGAATTAAAGTTGTTTACCAAATACTTTAGTCATTAATCATCATACGCTTCAATTACCCTGTTTATGTATTTCAAGTCTGTCTCCTCTTCATTTCTGTCTTGTTTGCCTCTTGCACTTGTTCCAGTTTTTATTTTGTATTCTCGTCTCATTACTCCTTTTATCTACCGTTTCCTCTTCTTCTTCTGTGGTGCTACCTCGCCCTCTCCTCCTCATCACTTCTTCACGCTCCTCCTCACCTTCACTCATCTATCCGTCCCACTGATGCTAACTTAGGGTTCTGTTTTTCCCCGACCGATAGCCGACCCTCGTTAGCCGACAGGATCAGTGCTTAGTCTGCAGAGGTGCTGTGGTTGAAGATAACGAGAAGCACAAACGGGTTGAATCCATCACGGTTGACTTTATGTCCGTAAAGGGTTTAGTTCTGTCCCGCTGTCAGATCATCGAGTGTTTGAGTCTCTCGCAGACATTTTGAGCCTTTTATGAAGACTTTCCGTAAGCCCGCATTTCTGCAGACTTTGTCTCAGGGAATTACCCACAATTCATAGTAATGTGACGTTAAACACGGGGTAACCAGTGGAAGCCAGAGAGGT
Organism: Anarhichas minor; assembly: GCF_050575085.1. Classification (NCBI taxonomy): domain Eukaryota; kingdom Metazoa; phylum Chordata; class Actinopteri; order Perciformes; family Anarhichadidae; genus Anarhichas; species Anarhichas minor. The sequence goes on along the minus strand of NW_027466560.1, from coordinate 622,780 downwards.
AAACAAAGAGGACGACACGTGGGTGTTCAGCCTGGTATATTACTTTCACACCCTACACACTTAAATGCTCCAACTCCTCAAGACCCAAGCCAAGCTCCTGCGTCCTCAACCACACCGAAGGGGGTTAGACAACTCTGGTTCACTAAAGGTGGACTGACCTTTAAGGTGGACCAGCTATTCCCATCGTACTGACACGGCACTACTCTTAAACCTTTTGCAATGTTATTTATTTTTTATATCTGACGCTAATTGGTCAAAATTCTCATAGTTTGTTAACTGTTAAACTTTTAAGAGTTGTTCCGATACCAGTGTCAGAAAGGCCTTGGATACAGCCTAAAAAGTTGGATTGGGTATCAGCGAGTTTATGCACCCATCTGACTTCACGTCATCTATTAATTTATAACTATTGCATGTTGAAATCGGCAGGAGAAGAGCTAGTTAGCGTTAGCTGTTAGCAGCCGGTGGGCGGCACAGTCCTGCTCGGCTAATTAACGGAGCTAACGGTTAACGGAGGTTGCATTGAGTTGCATTGAGTTACATCGTGATGCGTTCAAGCTCTGTTCAGTAAGAATGAGTATATCACGATGTGTTCAAATGTAATCGTGTAAAATGTAGTGTTGGTGAGAAGCTGTCTGAAGGACATGTTTTCTCAGCTGTATAGAACAGATATTACAGAAGGAATTATGAACTTTGTAGTTTTTTAACGAGGTGATATGCAAGTTCATCGGTTTATTATTACTATAATACGTCCCCTTCCTTGCCTCCTTCCCTCCTCTGCCCTACATCCCCTCCATTCCTCTCTCTATACCCTCTGAATGCCGTCGGTCCTGTTGTCTTGACCCTAACCCTCTACCTCTCTGTGTCCTGCAGACCCTGTGGTGCTGGGCAGAGCGTTATGGCTCAGACGCTGCAGATGGCGATCCCTAACTTTGGCAACAACATCCTGGAGTGTCTGAACGAACAGCGGCTGCAGGGCCTCTACTGTGATGTCTCCGTGGTGGTCAAGGGACACGCCTTCAAGGTCCTTTTATACCTGTTACCTATTCGAGAAAAGTTCTACCGGGAGCTGCACAGTGCTCTTATTTATCAGCCTATTGGTCATGTAACGAGCTCATGCACGTCTCCACAGGTTAGCGTTATCTAAACCATACTCGCTAACCTGTGGCTGAGGTCTAATTTAAAGAAAGAGGAACGCCCGGAGCTCCAATTGCAGGATGAGTTATCAAACATTTGAAACCTTTATACAGGCGAGAAAAGACAGCGATACGGATTCTTTTTGGCATAGAACAAGAGATGAATGAACAAGTAACGCAGGATTAAAACTGGGAAAGTGTTATAGGATAAAGGAGGGGCCAAAGTAGGATTGTGATCAAAAGAAAAGATAGTTTAAATACATTTATTTTTCATGTTTTTTGCACATACTTTTCTTGCATGCAGTTTCTTTTTTACCAACATGTCTGGGAAGGTTTTGGTTTTCATTTTTTTTTTTTTTCTCCGCTCATGGCCCTGGAGGTTGTGAGCGCTGCAGTGAGACCTAATTAGCTCCACAGTGGAGATGCTGACAGCGTTTTGGAATCAATCGGTAAAACAGGGAAATATGACTCAGGTCGTCGTCGTCCTGCTTTAAATCATTTCTAATGGATTTCCTGAGCTCCCTTTGGCCTCCTCTCTCACAATGGGAATAAATAATATGGCTCTGCTACTGCTCAATACACTTAGAATTCGTAAGGCTGCAATTAGAAATTTGGCTTCATTTCAGAATTAACTGTAGCCTGAAACGATTCCTTTTCAGTTGGAAACAATTCGTATGATCGATACTAATTCTTCTTCCCATTGCAGTTCAAAATAGATGAAGTCCATGTTGTTTTGGTTTCTTACCTCCACATACTTGACTGCGCAGTGCGCACACAAGCTGTGTGTTTACGACATGGCTTTACAATCTCAAATCTACATATCTTCACACCCTTGTGACGCGCCTGTTTACCCCCCAGGCCCACCGCGCGGTGCTGGCGGCCAGCAGCTCCTACTTCCGGGATCTGTTCAACGCCGGCGGGAAGAGCTCGGTGGTGGAGCTGCCGCCGGCCGTGCAGCCGCAGAGCTTCCAGCAGATCCTGGCCTTCTGCTACACGGGGCGCCTCAGCATGAACGTCGGGGACCAGTTCCTGCTCATGTACACCGCCGGCTTCCTCCAGATCCAGCAGATCATGGAGAAAGGCACGGAGTTTTTCCTCAAGGTGAGCTGCCGACGAAGCGTTTCTTAAAAATAAATGATTTAAGTGCAGGTGCAGAACTGTAGAACTATAATTGTCGCCTCATCCGATCTACTTCACACTTTGTGGGTGTATTGCTTGGGACCCACGTTGTCGAATTTGGTGCAATTTAGACACGTGACACGTTCAATATTAATAAACTTTGAATAAACAAGCGCTGCGTGCAGCTGAGGGGGGCGGGGCTTGAGGGCTCTGCAGACTGTCTTGACATGTTGTTCGGACTCTGCAATTTAACTCTTCTTCACCTCCCTGGAGTCTACTCGAGCAGATGAGATGAGTGTGTTTCACTAGTGTGACTACTACAATGTTTTCCTCTAAAGTGAAAGTACACAGTTAGTAGTATATACAGTTGAGTTGCATATTTTGGGGCCTTTTTGCATGTTTTTCGGGGTACAATGAGTTAGAATAGTAACATAAATCAGTATCTATACTTCATAATAAGGTATTTTGGTTTAAAGTACCTAGAATGGCACTAGTTGGTTAAAATGTAATAAACCTGAATAATTTATAATCCAGACATTAATAAAATAGCTTCTGTCTTAATGTGCTGCCACCATGGCACATGTGTGAGACACTCTGCGTGGCATCGTGTTGTCAGGGGGCGTCTCCTGTTTGTAGACACGTCCTCGCGACTCAAGAATAATTGAGACGTCGCACTGACACTAAGCGGTACCCTCTGTAACAGTAGCAGATGATCCGATTAGATTTGAAGTGCTGCGCTGCATAAATCTACATATTAACGAGGAAAAAGTGATTTTCTTGAAGTACCCTTTCACACCTCCAGACACGGAGGGGCTGTGGCAGCAGCTATGTGTTAAGTTATGTATGTTCGGGAACATGCCGGTACTTCCTGCTGCAGGATGTGTCGCTGGTTATTAGACGGGGTTTTCTGCAGAGTTCGGCTTCTCCAGCAACCAGATTAACACGATTAACTCTCTGAAAGAACATGGTGTGTATTTTAAAGTTCTATGGAGAACTTTGTGTGGTACAGGCGGCAAACTCCAGTTCTGCCGAGTGAAGCCAATGCAGAAAACCTGTCTTAAAGCTGCATTCTCTCTAGTGTCCACCAGGGGGCGACTCCTCTGGTTGTATAGAAGTCTATGAGAAAATGACTCTACTTCTCTCTTGATTTATTAGCTCAGTAAACATTGTAAACATGAGTTTATGGTCTCAATCTCTAGTTTCAAGTCTTCTTCAATACAGCATGATGTTCATTTAGTACATTATGGTCCATTTAGAGTCAAACAGACCATAAAGCAGGGGATGCTTTAGGGGCGGGGCTTAGCTAAAGATTAATTTCCTTATTGATTAATCTAGCTTTTATCTTTTGAATTACAGCTCGAATAAATAATGTTTTCTACGAAACCATTTTAAGATTAAGAAGCTTTAAGTGTTACAATCAGCCAGAACAGTAGCTTAATAAGCTAAATAAGATTTTTTTATCTAATCATAGTATAAGTGCACACGTTTATAAATGTTCCAGACATTTGAAGTCATATAGGTTCTGCTGTCGGTACTTTAGAGGTTCGACAAAGGAATAACAACAGGAAGCGGCGGCTTGATATATATATATTGTGTGTATGTTCATAAAGATCCTCCCTCATGTCACCCACACACCTCCAGGTCTCGTCTCCAAGCTGTGACTCCCAGGGCCTCCACACCGAGGAGACCGAGCCCCAGAGCCCCGTCACTCAGACGATGGGCGGCGGGGGCGGCGGCGGAGGAGTCGGCGTGGTCGCTCCGGCCGCGGGGAGGCCCGCCTCCTGTCTCACGCCCCTCCCCCTCGTGTCCAAGGTGAAGACGGAACAGATGGCCTCCACACCTCAGCCCACCTCACAGCAGGTAGGTGTTACACCGATACACTGATGAGGTAATTAAACACATCCAGGAATCTGCAGTCTGAAGTAAACAAGGAATCTGTGAGCGGGACCTTCGTGAGTCGGCGTCTTATTGAGTCGTTTGTCATATAATCAAACTATTAGCAAGTGTTACTTTCTGACCCTGTTTGAAAAGATAAAAGTTTAATTTTCAATTTCATTTTTGAAGTCATGTCGAAGATTGTTTTAGCATTTAGGCCACTGAACGCTTAATAATTAATTAGTAATTAATAATAAACTTTATTGTTTGCTGTCAAGATCTTTTGTTTACGGTTGTTACTTTTGTCTTAATTCTCTTCTGTCTCTCTGTTTCTGTCTCTCTGTCTGTCTGTCTGTCTGTCTGTCTCTCTCTCTGTCTGTCTGTCTGTCTCTCTCTCTCCCTCTGTCTCTGTCTGTCTGTCTCTCTCTCTCTCTCTCTCTCCCTCTGTTTGTCTCTCTCTCTCTGTCTCTCTGTCTCCCCCCCTCAGCAGGAGGGCTCTCCCTACTCTGTGGTCTGCACCCCCGTGGCCAAGCGGCTGTGGGAGGGGGGCAACAGCGGAGGCGGGTCAGGGGGGGGAGGTGGGATGAGGAAGGCTGCTCGCTACATTTCCTCCTCTTCGTGCTCCTCCTCCAACAACACTACCCAGGATGCCTCTGGGCGCGGACCTGCAGCTAATGCCGGCATGGTGGGCGGCGGCGTTGCCTCTTCGATGGGAGGAGCCGGACTCAACAGTAACCACAACAACCAGAACGGCGGGACCCCCGAGGGCACGAGCCCGGGCACGCTGAGCATGTACACCAGCGACTCGCCGATCAGCTACCACGATGACGAGGAGGAGGACGACGTGGCGGACGAGAGCGCCGAAGAGCAGTACCGACAGATCTGCAACATGTACACCATGTACAGCATGCTGAACGCCGGAGCGGCAGGTTCGTCGTTGTACTTTTTACTGTACTACATCTCAGAGGTACATGTTGTACTTTATACTGTACTACATCTCAGAGGTACATGTTGTACTTTATACTGTACTACATCTCAGAGGTACATATTGTACTTTATACTGTACTACATCTCAGAGGTACATGTTGTACTTTATACTGTACTTCATCTCAGGTACATATTGTACTTTTTACTGTACTTCATCTCAGAGGTACATGTACTTTTTACTGTACTTCATCTCAGAGGTACATGTTGTACTTTCTACTGTACTACATCTCAGAGGTACATGTTGTACTTTTTACTGTACTTCATCTCAGAGGTACATGTTGTACTTTCTACTGTACTACATCTCAGAGGTACATGTACTTTATACTGTACTACATCTCAGAGGTACATGTACTTTTTACTGTACTACATCTCAGAGGTACATGTTGTACTTTATACTGTACTACATCTCAGAGGTACATGTTGTACTTTATACTGTACTACATCTCAGAGGTACATGTTGTACTTTCTACTGTACTACATCTCAGAGGTACATGTTGTACTTTATACTGTACTTCATCTCAGAGGTACATGTTGTACTTTATACTGTACTTCATCTCAGAGGTACATGTACTTTCTACTGTACTACATCTCAGAGGTACATATTGTACTTTTTACTGTACTTCATCTCAGAGGTACATGTACTTTTTACTGTACTTCGTCTCAGAGGTACATGTTGTACTTTCTACTGTACTACATCTCAGAGGTACATGTTGTACTTTCTACTGTACTACATCTCAGAGGTACATATTGTACTTCATACTGTACTACATCTCAGAGGTACATATTGTACTTCATACTGTACTACATCTCAGAGGTACATGTTGTACATTTATTTATTAAGACCCAGTCCTGTAAAGTTTGTTGAACTCTTGGGGATAGTTTGATCTAAAGGAGACGATCGGAGGTTGTTTTGTGTTAAAACACTGAAGTTTATTTCTTAAACACAGGAGATGTGAACAGTATCATCAGGAGTTTAGTTACAAAGAAGGTTTTCTTCCAGACGTTTGTGCACCACAGCATTTGACCAATGTTTGGTCTGAAGGTTTAATTGATTTTAAAGATGCTCGTCGTTTCCTGTGGATCCACTGAGTCATCGGAGGGTTTGATATCCAGCTGAACTCGTATTCTCTGAAGTAAGAATAACAGACACTTTAGGAAGTGCACGTGTTAATGCACGAGTGAAGGCAGAGAAGCACGCGATGCAGAGTGCAGCGAGGGTTCCTCTGTGCTGCAGATCCTCCTTCAGCACAATCATCTCGTATCACGGTTAAAATTACAGCTGGGTTCATTATGTGCACACTCTTAGCCAATCAGAAACAAGTATATTCCCTCCAGAACCTGTTGTAATTAACGGTAGCTTCCTGAATTAGAAAAATATATCTGCATTTTTTGTAACATGTAAGGAAGTTTTAAAAACAATCCCGTCGTTGTCCCTCCTCAGTGGTAGGCGAGCGGGTCGAGGCCCTTCCGGACTCGGCCCCGGACTCGGGCGGCGGCGGCGGTCGGGGGGGCCGAGGAGCCCGGTCCCGGCAGGACCTTGCGTCGCTGCCCGCCGAGCTCATCAGCCAGATCGGCAACCGCTGCCACCCGAAGATGTACGAGGAGGGCGACCCGGCCGAGAAGCTGGAGCTGGTGAGCGGCACCTCCGTGTTCATCTCCCGCGCGCAGCTCATGAACTGCCACGTCAGCGCCGGCACGCGCCACAAAGTGCTGCTCAGACGCCTGCTGGCCGCTTTCTTTGACAGGTACGTGTTCGGCACATCGAGCTGAATACATTTATCCCCAATAACTGAGATTATTTAATGTTGTTGTTGTTGTTTCTTTGCTCAGGAGCACTCTGGCTAACAGCTGTGGGACCGGCATCCGCTCTTCAACCAACGACCCCAGTCGTAAACCCCTGGACAACAGAGTGCTGCACGCTGTCAAATGTGAGTCACGCACGCACACACACACACACACACACACACACACACCATCTTTAATACTATAAATACTCTGAGTTACATCTCGCTGAAATTTTGGAGCAGCCTTCATGCTAAGTTGCCCTTTGCGGCTGGCTCCTCGCCATCCGTCCTCCTCCTTCTTTTTACATCTTCCTCTCTTTTCCGTCCTCCAGTTTACTGCCAGAACTTTGCGCCGAGCTTCAAGGAGAGCGAGATGAACGCCATCGCGGCCGACATGTGCACCAACGCCCGCCGCGTCGTCCGCAAGAGCTGGATCCCCAAGCTCAAGCTGCTGATGGCCGACAGCGACGCCTACTCCGCCTTCCTGGCCGACAGCGTGAAGATGGAGGCCGACGCGCTGGGGGCGGAGCAAGGCTTTGACCCCGCCTCCCTGGAAGCGGTGGCGGCGGCGGCGGCTGCCGCCGCCAACCATAACGAGGCAGGGGGCGGAGCCACGCAAGCGGACGCCCTGCACGGGGCGGGAGGAGACGGCAGCACTTTGTTTTGAGTGAGTGAACGGACAGATGAGGGGACAGATGGACGGATTGATGGGGGGAAGGGGGGGGGGTCTATTCCTTCTTTTACACCTCTTTTTTCGGTTCAACTTGTTCTGCTTCCCCTCCTTCGTTTGTCCACATTTGTCTCTCAACTGCCCAGAATGCCTCACTTCGGGTTGTCCCACCTCTCCGGTCGAGAGAGATAGAAAGACAGAGAGAAAGGTAGCAGAGAGAGGAGGTGGGAACACCCCCCAACCTCCTCATTCCTCTGCAACCTTTCTAACTATTTCAACCTTTATTTTTTTATGTTTTTGAAGGTGTGTACTGTCACTACGGCCCCTTTTCTTACCATGATCAATCACAGACATTCCCGGGGGTTTGTTGGGTGGGGGTGGGGGTGGGGGGGTAATCCTGTTTTGCAGAAAGTGATATTTCCTTCCCCAAACTCCGGTAACACTGTTGTTTTTGATATTGAATGTATGCGTGGCGAAGCATCCGACCCGCGGCTTCGTGAAGTCAGAGGAGGTTGAGTGAGCCTTCTTTTTTCCTTCTTTCTTTCTTTCTTTCTTTCCTTCGTTTATTCGTCTGGAGATGAAAGCTTCTCTGAGAGCGTGGGATTGATGAGGTCGGGGGGGTTGAAATGAATATTGATATGTATATTGGCATGGTTTACGATGCCCCCGACCTCCGCCCGCCCCCACCTACGCTGCTCTTTAACCCGCTGCCGGGCATGCTGGGAAACTGATCCACCAGCCTCTTACTTTATTCTGCTGGTGAGTTCTGACTGACGGGAAAAAAATAATATTTGTCTTAAAAAACCTTTTCCCCTCAACCTCCCTTCAAAAAGACCATTTCAGTTACTTTTGTGTTTAAGATCTTAATTGTTCTTTATTATTTTTGCCACGCCTCCTGAAGGAGAGGAAACTTGTTACCGATGATTGTCAAAGAGTTTAAATGCACTGTGTTACTTCCTGCGGTATGAGTACAATCGAGCTACGTTTTTTGTACGAATCAGAAAGAAGTGTTTTTATTTTAAAAAAACGCAACAAAAAACAGAGAAAAAACTACGAGCTGAAATCCAATTTATATCTCTGATTATCACCCCTTTTTTTAAAGTCTGAAGGAAAGTTAAGAAATATCCAAAAGCGAGTTTTTGTGTGTGTGTGTGTGTGTGTGTGTGTGTGTGCAGCGTTGATGTTCTTTTTGTTTCCAGCTCATGTTTAAATAGTTTTCCTTGAGAATATCCGCGGCCCGTTAGCAGAGCAAGTCTCCTCAGGCTCTGCAGCCTGGATGCTCGCTTGGCGTGGACAATGGTGCTAATTCAGGCATTGGTACATTGCTAGGAATACAGCTCTGTGTGTGTGTGTGCTGCAGAGAGAGAGGGGAGGGGGGGGGGGGAGGCCAGACGGTGTGTTTTCACACACGCTTGGTCGATTCATTCACCCATCACAGCGGTGAGCGCGCGCTAATGCGCATTTGGGCGCTGTCAGCCGCATCAGCTACAGTACAGCAGAGCAGCATGGGAATTAAAGGGGAATTACACAGAAGCAGAGCGGAGAGGGCCGTCGCTCGCCACGTGCGAGCACTCGCCTTAAATTCATTTAATGAGGCTGCGTTAGATCGGATGGTGAACTGTCACCAAAGTTTTGTCTGCTGGTTTGACGGTTCCTCTTTATCTGGCTACATGGGAGGTATTAAGAATGATAAATAATAGAACTCGAAGAAGAAACGACGTATTCGCCTTTTTAATACTCGCGTCGCTAAATGGCGGCTTTTAGGTTAGGTTTCTCCTAAACACTGACCTCGAGAACACGCTGAATACACTCATCAGCTGGAGGAGGATTGAACACAGCGGCTCCAGGTGAACCGTTTTCTATTGTTTAGTGTCACTTCCACCCGGTTTCAGTTTAAACTCTCTTTTAATCGTAAAATCACTCCCAGACAATCAACATGAAGGTGATCCTTATGTCAGACGTCACACACCCGTCAGGTGGAAGTTATTAGAGCTGCAAATATTCATCTATTAATCGCCAAATATTGTCTTTTTTTTTTAGGGGAAAAAAGGGAAAATTCTCTGATTCCAGCTTCTTAAATGAACACTAGTGAATGCTAGGGTTCACTAGCGTTTAGTAGCGAACACTAGGGTTCACTAGCGAACACTAGGGTTCACTAGTCACTAGGGTTCACTAGCGAACACTAGGGTTCACTAGTCACTAGGGTTCACTAGCGAACACTAGGGTTCACTAGTCACTAGGGTTCACTAGCGAACACTAGGGTTCACTAGTCACTAGGGTTCACTAGCGAACACTAGGGTTCACTAGTCACTAGGGTTCACTCGTGTGATGACGCAGAAGGTCAAAGGTGCCAACATTTTAAAAAAGGAACGCGTTGAGTGTTTTAATTTGAAAGATAATCCAGCTGTTACATCACTGTCATAATATCTATTAATCATTTTTGCCTTTTTTATATTGCGTTCCCTGTGCGTTTAGTTTGCATATCTGCCGTTTGATTATTAATGTTGCGAAATTCCCAATTGCGAAAAAACGTATCGTATCCAAAATGTTTCTTTTTTTAAAGTGTGACAATCTTGCCAAACACTTTAAAACCCCCAAAAGAAACAACTTGACATATTATAGATTTGTTTGTTGCATACTAGACGTTTAAAGAACTGACATGTTTTACGCTTATTTGGCCTTTTTCTGGTGTGTTTTTATTTTATTTAGAAATGAGAAGAAACCTCAAGCACCTTATTGCCAGAGTGGCAACATAAACGCTGTGGAGATCTGTTCAATGTCACTGTCGCCAGTTTATACTGATGTTTGGACTGAGACACACACACACACACAGACCCTCGAGGTGAAGGGTCTGTCGTTAAACCGTCTCTTAAAGGAAACGTTGAGACTCCCCCGCAGAAGAACCAAAAATCTAACCCGTTTGGATCGGTACCAGTTCTGTAGACCAGTGTTGTAACAAAACGGCGTTTGAGGAAAGATGTTTACGCGTCTATTTGCTTTTTTACATGTATATTTACACATTTTTACATTTCTTTTAAAATCCTTAAAAGCGTTGGTCGTGAGACGAGCACCTGAAGGTGCTACAGTCAGGAGGTGGAGGGGGTTTTACCCCCCCCCCCCCCTCTGTTCTGGAGCACATGGTGCAATCTAGGAAGACAAGTTGAGTTACTGAGCACAGAGGAAAGAAGAAGAGAGAGAAATGGGGGAGGAGGGGGAGGTTTGCACATTTTCCATTTTTGTTTTCCTTTAAAAAAAAAAAAAAAAGAAGAAATCTTTATATTCCAATGCTTTGTTTAAAAACCGCCGCCTGAAATGAGAAAAGAAAATTCCGAGATGAGAGAGGGAAGAAGAGGACAGTCTGAGCCTCCCTAGGGGGGGAGGAGGGGAGGGGAGGGGGGGTGTTGGCTGGGACGCTCAGATGATTTGGTGTGAATGCATGCATACTGCTGTGTACGGCAGCGTGAGCTTTTTTTGTGGGTTTGGGAGCTGTTTGTAAAGGCTTTGTGTGTGTGCATCTATAGGCAAACTGTGTGTGTGTGTGTGTGTGTGTGTGCGTGTGCGTGCGCATATTAATGTATGTATGCAGTTTTCTTCTCTTTTTTTCCCTCCCTGCTCGCTTCCCTCCATCTCCATTTATGGCATGTTAATGTCTGCCTCCTCACTCCAAAGAGCTTTTGACAGTGTGTGTGTGTGTGTGTGTGTGTGTGTGTGTGTGTGTGTGTGTGTGTAATGCGCATGTCTATGCCAGGCTGGGTCTGCATCGCGGATCTATGCGCTGCATACGTGTGTGTCTGGTTTCACGCTGCGACTGCGCATGTCTGTCACTGTGTGTGGGTGGTTTGGGTGCTCGGCTCTGCAAGGTCTCTCTCTGTGTGTGTGTGTGTGTGTGTGTGTGTGTGTGTGTGTGTGTGTGTGTGTGTGTGTGTGTGTGTGTGTGTGTGTGTGTGTGTGTGTGTGTGTGTGTGTGTGTGTGTGTGTGTGTGTGTGTGTGTGTGTGTGTGTGTGTGTGTGTGTGTGTGTGTGTGTGTGTGTGTGAGACTGTGTGTGTGTGTGTGTGAGAGAGTGGGTGGTATGTGCAGAGAGGTTGAGATGAGTGGCTGTTTGTTTTTGTCTGCCTCACAGAGCTCCATACCAACACACATCTGCAGAGTCACATATCCAGAGTCTACACATCTGTTCTGTAGGATAGTGTTGCACCTTTCTACATAGAAATCATTCAAATGTAAAATGCACTTCTTTTGGCTCCCCTCCCTAAATCTCTGCCTGGTCTAAACGTCCCGTCCCGTCCTGCATGGGGACACTTTGTCTCTTGATTTCAATTGTCCCTTTTCCTTCCCTCCCTCTGCCCTCACCCGTCTCTCAGCTTTTCTTTGTTTACATCTCTCTCTCTCTTCATGTACACATTTCTGTCTCCCTCCCTCTCACACACACTCACTCACACACATATACACACACTCTCACACACACACACTCACTCTCTCACACACACAAACACACACACTCACACTCACTCTCACACACAGGAAGGAGCTAAATAGTGTCGGTCCCTTGACGCTTCATTACGTAAAACCATTGTTTTTCTCTCCACCGCTGCTTCATTTCTGTGTCGACTCCATTTTCTTCATAGAATGCAAATCCCTGCCAAACTCTCACCCGTGTGTGTGTGTGTGTGTGTGTGTGTGTGTGTGTGTGTGTGTGTGTGAGCTATTGGAATGCAAATATGTAGATGAATGGGTGTAAGTGCATCTGACCAAGCACATCAGTGTGTGTGTGTGTGCTTACTGCACCTTTAAATGATCAGACTATTGATGAGGAGAAGTCTATCTGTCCCTATTTTACCCGGGACGAATCAGAATGTCCTCGTGAGAGAATCAGGCAATCAGGAGGCGAATATATCGACCAGACTGTTTAAATCCAAGTGACCAAGTGGGCTCAAAAGAATAATTCTAATCATCCTAGACTTGAGAGGAGGAGGAGGAGGAGACGACGTTTGTTAAGAATCTCCCAGGACAGATGAGGCATTGCGGCAGTCTGCCGTCACATGAGCGAAGCCACAATCCAGACAAAGAGACAAGAGTGAGAGGAGAGAGAGAGAGAGAGGGAGGGAGAGAGAGAGAGGGAGGGAGAGAGAAAGGAGGCAAATGACGAAGAGGAGGAGGAGGAGGAGGGTGATCGTCTCTCTGGCCCTGTGCTGCCTAGATAAATACCTGGGTGCGTGTTTGTTTCTGTAGCGGGGCGGTGTGCAGAGGGGCGGGGTCGTGGGCTGAATGCCACTGAATCCCCTCGAAAAACCTGACCCCCCCCTCCAAGACCAGGACCCGCTTATTGATCCAGATCACGGAACAAAGCCTCCTAAAAGTACAAGTAAAGAAAAAACCCAGAGCTTTGAAGTTGAAATTGCACTAAAATATCTAATGTGTGGAGATCCTTTGATGTCCTGAACGTTTGACCCCAATGTCCTTTATTCCCTGTTTTAAGCGTTTCTGGTGAAGACATGAGAGCTGGTTGGACCCGATTATTAAGCAGCAGTGTGGAGATACAACATGGTTATTAATACAGTGTTTGTGACCTTAATCAACACAGAAGACTGTCTACGTGTGAACGCTTATTCTAACAATAATCGTTCAGTGATAATTGAGTTTCTTTGGAACCGTCGGTTGATCAAGAGGAGAAATTTGAAGCCGTCCTCTCGGCCTTAAAGTTAAAAAAAAAAGGCATTTTACGCCATTTATGAACCAAACAATTTATGGAAAAGTAAGAAGCAGAGTAATCGAGGAGGAAAGTCATCGATATCCAGAAAAAGCTAAAATGTGTTCAATTTGATGTATCAGAACTACGATTCTCTCTACACCTCTAAAGGCATCAACCAATGACGTCGTGCGGAACGAACACATTCGAAACAACACGGCGGCTCCACAGTCAAAACCAAGAAACTTTATTACTCCTTTATAACCGGGACAAAGATCCACTCCTTCTGTTGTTACCTTTCACAATAAAAGCCCCAGATATAAACACTGTAACTGTTTACCAGAGAGAACTCTGATTCACTGAGCATTTCACTTTAGAAGAAACTGTAAAAACAATCTGACGGTAGCTCTATAGCTCTGTAGTGATCCTCAGACAGCCTGCCAGACGCTGCTCAGGGTCAACAGGACTCCAGTGTCCTTTAAATGATACGGGCGGGAAATCAAGATGGAGTTGGAAGAGGTTTTTGTCATTTTGAGAAGTTTTTTTTGTGCAAGATTTTGAAAAGAAAAGAAGTGTAAGTTGTGATATTTGGGGTTCTGTCTGTCAGTGTGGACCGGTTCTTAGTGGGGCGTCAGCATGTCGACCCAAACTGGTTCCACGTCCACACTTCTTATGGGAATACTACCGACGAGCACAGAGAGATATTTTATTTAATATCCGTGTGTTTAGTTTCCTCATTTGATTTGGAGGAGATGTTTTTAGAGCGATGCGTGGAACCGTTCACAGAATCTTAACTCTAACACGGTGAGCACAGTTTCACGACTGAAGGTTGGGCGGGGCCACAGTTTTTTTTTGTTTTTCTCTTAAAGCGATGCGCGCTTTCAGAAGAGCTTTGTACACATTTACATTTTTCCTTTGGTGTTGCTGTTGTTTTTCTACATCTGAGCTGGTGTACTGTAGTCCTTTAAGGGTTCAGAGAGATGCTACTAACAAGTCCACATTAACACCTGTACGTAGAGTTGCCAAGTTTAAAAAAAGAAAATGACAAAAAAAAGAAGAAAGGCGAGACGCGGGTTAGCTGTAAAATAGTTTAGAGAAAGAGAACCACATATTTTTGCATTGCGATTGTTGTACGACTGAGGTGCTGCGGACGGGAGGGACGAGGTTTTAATGCTGGACCAGATGTTTGGTTTTTACTGTACTGCAGCTGCTGGGGGGGGGGGGGGATCAGGGACCGACTGACGGACGGACGAGGCGAGCAAAGCGCTGTACGGGCTCACTTCATTTTAAGGCTACAAGTCTGAATGTCTGTTTGAAATCAAAAATCTCTTCATGGATCAAATCCTCTTGTGACGATACGCACGAACGCATTTCTTTATCAATCGACCCAAAGTATGTTTACTGGACCTGGTTCTGGACCAGCTTTTCCACAAAGATTAAGCTCCTGCTGCTTGAATGTTTGTTTTCTTTGTTTAAACGCCACCGAGTGGCTCAAAGCAGCTACTGCGGCTCAGTGGCTGCAGTAGCTGCCAACGCCACCAGAGGGCGATATATCCCGAGAAGCAGTGAAGCTACGATTGTACTGACAGTCTCCATCACTGTACTCCTCCGAGCACCTTAGCGGCAGACCGCCGGACGCTTCTGCTGCTCATTGTTTTTGTTTTTTTGTAACCAATTCGACACAAGACTCAAAAATAACCCGCCAAAACGTGGACCCGCGTGTGGGCCGTGATGCCAAATAAAGCTGTCGGCAGATTGAAAGCCGCTGACGTGACTTACAAAAGAGCACCTGCAGCTTTGACTCGTCCATCCACCAAGTTTCTGATCTCAGTCTCGGCCGCCGATCCACAGAAAGGAACTGAAGTGACGAGGAGCGAGTGGAATAATCCTTAAACAATATTAAAAAAAAGCACCTTTGGGCGAGCGCTCGACTGTCCCGGAGAGTCAAAGCCCTCTGCACCTTTCTGAGCACGCTCACTATGTCACTTCCTGTCTGTGGTTTGGATGCTGGAGTAAGAAGTGGGACTTTTTGTTTTTTTTGGGGGGGGAATCAAGATGTAATGTAAGGGTTCTTTTTGTAAGTTCCTTATTTTTGTTGTTTTTATCTTTTTGTACTATTATTCCCTTTTTTATTTTGTACGTTTTCTCTTCTCTTTATGACATATGTTTACTGTAAAAAACTGATGATGATGATGATGATGATGATGATGTGGGTGAGGGAGGGGGAGAGTCCAGGTGGGTGAGGGGTGAAGGTTGGAGTTGACTCAGACCGGGTTCCTACACAGATCTCAAGGTTTCTGATCACCCAGCGAGCATTTGATGGTCCAGTGTCGATCCAAACGAGCACAAAACCTCCAGAAGTTCTGCTAATCCGCCCGATGTTCACGTCTCCATTTCTAAACCAACGAAGGAACTAAAGACGGACGACATCGGAGTCCTTCCAACTGTCCACGACGTCACAATGCTTGTTGGGTTTTTGATTCGTCACATTTGTTGCACAAGTGTTTGATCCGTGGTAACATCCACCCTCAGACACTTGAACTTTGGCTTTAAT
This sequence comes from Anarhichas minor, assembly GCF_050575085.1. NCBI lineage: Eukaryota > Metazoa > Chordata > Actinopteri > Perciformes > Anarhichadidae > Anarhichas > Anarhichas minor. The sequence goes on along the minus strand of NW_027466560.1, from coordinate 606,970 downwards.
AATCACTTATTTAGTTGTTTTTCTCTTCACGTGGGGGCACATTCAAACACATCCAGCAAACACCAATATGAGCATCGTCTGGTGAAGCCAAGTCGGATATTCACCCTCCTTTTTAGCTCCGTTTTTGGTCTCCACCGGGAAATATCTGAGGCTCCACTACCTTCACCAGCGAGCGACTGATTTCCACACTTGAGGCCAGATAAAGAGGGTTTATGTTCTCTGTGTGGGGACGCTGCTGAATGTCCTTAAGTGAGCAAGAACTGGCTGAACTTGAGAGCCACTTTACTTCTTTTTTTAAAATCATGATCCCGAGGTGAATTCCCCCTCCCCCCCCCCCCCCCCCCCCTTTCCTCTCAGCTCAGCCGCCTTCCTCCTCTTCCTCGGTGCTGCAGCCTGACCTCATGCCCCCCCCCCCGTCTCTTTTTGCAGGTCTGTAGTCTCCTATCCACAAAACATTTACTCCGCTCTTTCCCAAATCCCTACACACCAGAGACAAAACACACACTCACAAATATATATATATATATATATAAATATATTGTATATGTATAAATGAATACAAAACGGGCAAACCTCTGAGATGCAGAAGCTCGTCTTCGTGTCACCGATGCAGTTAAAAGTACCAGTTTACCTCGGGAGCTGTCAGCCATAGCAGACCTTAATGCCCACAGATCTCTCAGCGCTGCTGTGGCTGCCGTCACAAAGCAGGTACACATATAGTCTTTTTGTTTGTCAGGAATCGAACCACCGGGAGCCTCAGCAGAGCGACTCTTGGACCATTCTGAATGCATTCAGCGCAGGGTTTTTACAGAACAACGGGACACCAGCCGAGAGTCCACGTCGACACAGTCTTACCTCAGAGTTATACTACCGGGGGGGGGGGGGGGGGGGGTTACACAGGATCATAGCAGCCGTGAATGATATTTTTTATTCCTTCTCTTCCTTGTCTCTGGTGGTGTTGGGTAAAAAAAAAAAGAAGAAAATACTCTGCAGAACTCTGTTCTTTTACAAGTTTTTATTTTTATTTTCCACTATAAATATATAAATATATAAACTGTACATTATGACATAGAAGCACTATCGAAGTCTGATTGTTAGATGTGCACTCGCAGCATGAGCTATTATTCTTTATTCTTCATAACCCAGAAAAATGAAAAAGGTGAAAGCACAGCTTTTTGGAGGTAAACGACAAAAAAAAAGGATAAAATAAAAACAAAGCAGTAGTTTCTACTGATGTCTAAGAAAATACCCGACTTCACCCGCCACACACACACACACACGCCCCAAAGACCCGTACCCCATCCCTGCCGTGTTGCCCCCCCCCCCTCCTCCCCCCATCTGACCAAACACCCTTTGCCCCCCCCCTGTACATGCCAGTGTTTCCCCCATGTGTTCCAAGTGCCAATAACTTTGTGAATTCCTAACTGTGACCCAGTAATAAAGATAATTGCACATTAACTACTGTAAAGAGAAAAAGAAACCCGACTGATTAAAAATGAGGAAAAATCTGAATATCTTAATAAAAGGTTTTTAACAAACAGGACTGACCTTACTGCTGCGTCGAGTCTTTATTTACCTCCGTCCTGTATCTTAGGTATTTCCATATTTAAGATGTGTCGATTCTGCAGAACAGCGGCCACTGTGGCCACAAGTGGGAACTGCAGAATGAGACGTTGAATGTCCCTTTATTTCCTCAGATGCTTTTGCCTTTAAACATGTCTCCTGCTCGGGTACAGTGGTGGACAAAGTACAAGTAGTCATGACTTTCTCATATTTTTCGACATACTATACCATGACTTGTTTTCATGATATTTTTCGACATACAAAATGTTATTACGACATTTGATATAAACTAGCTAAACGCATCAGATCAGTCTTGTAGAATCTTATCTTAGAGCGACGAGCTGTATTTTAATTTAAATGATGATGTCGCTCCTCCCTCGTGGGACCGGCGCTCTGCTCATCACAGATAAAGCAAATGTCGTTTCACACGACGGCTCCGCTCTCGATTAAAAGTCGGTCCTGAGACGTTCGCTGGTGGAAGCTTTTCATCTGAAACACAAAGCTCAGAGGGACGCGGATGAGACGCGCTCGAGCACACACACAGGTCTAAACATAGACGCACCGATGTTTAAAAGCCTCTTTAACAAGTCTTATAATTCATCATTTAAAAAACACAAAGTCAAATTCACGTTGAACAAGTTTAATGAAACTTTAAACGCCAGAAAACAATCATGTTCTGTTCAGTTGTCAACAGCAGCCAAGTCACATGTATTCTTCATGTATATGGAAGATAAGAAATATCGGTACATTCAGATCCTCGTCCTGCAGCAGACGGTTACAATGAAACAAATAAATACGGTTTGGTTTGTGCCAAAGAGAAAGACGAAGCTGCTCTTTGTGGTTTACAGGATAGAAAGAACTCTGACTAATCAAATCAGCGTTTTAGGACCAGATGTGGAAGGTAAAGCTCTCTGTGATACTCTCTCATACAGATGTGATGTTACAGTATTATGCAGTAAATGTAGTTGAATCCAAACATGATGGAGAACCCTCTACCTGCAGACCTCTGGTCTCTTAACGGGGACTCGCGACGGGAGCGCTTCATTTGTGCTTGCAGACATTTTCCCCACGGAGGCATTTAAGGAGCGAGGGCTTGAATATGTGAAAACACACTAAACACACAGGAACTACCGAGAGGAGCTCGTCCCCGAACTCCACCCGCATAGAATCCTGGGACACCTGACCTCTGAAAACCCAAAACGTCTCAGGAGAAATGTGTAACGCTGAGCTCTGGCTGACAAAAGAAAAAGAAAAGAAATGTGGATCACACAGGATTACACATAAAAAAATGATTCTGCAAAAACAGAAGTCTTTGTACATGATGTCAAAGCGTTTAACTTTACATTTATACAGCGCTGTGACACAGCGTCACCTGTCACAGAGGAACAACGAGGCCTCCAGCAGAGGGAGCCGTCGGCCTGGATCAGGCTCAGTGTGGAGGCATCCTGCCCGGCAACCGCTCCTCCTCCTCTCATCACAAACCCATTCGCTCCGAGACGAGGCTCGTCTCTCGCCGCCCAGTGAGACGAACAAAGAATCCACCAATCGTGTGCCGAACGTTGTGCTGACCCGGCTTCAACCCCCCGAGGAGACGGAACCTCCATCGGGAACTCAAACCGCGCGCGTCCGCTCGGCCACAGCGCCGAGAGGACGAGCGGGGAGTCTACGGGTTAGTGTGACCGGAGGAAACAAAAACCTGCAGAGCAACAAAAGATTCTCCTCCGACTCAACCGATGACGAGATGTAGGCACATAAACACACTGCACATGTCCACGATATACAAAAATATATTTAAGGCAGCACTGAAACACCCCCCCCCCCCACACGCATCTTTCTTGATTTAACAGTTAATAATAAATTCATATTTATTTACGTGAACTGAAAACGTGAACTGAAAACGAGACGAAGTGTTGAGCTGCTGGGAGTACATTTAAAATACGAATGTACTTATTAAAACATAGAAGTATCTTGATTTGCTTAACGTTTCTACACATTTGTGTTTTTAACCTGACAAGAGCTCCTGTCCCGCCCCTCCACTGAGTACCATCATCTCCAACAATAACCCGAGCGCACCGATGGGACAGACGTAATAACACCGGAGTCTGCTCTGCTGTTCTCGTTTGTCCACTAGAATGATTAAAAGCAGAGAGGAGGAGGCTTCTCTCCTCACTTCTGTCTGCGGGTCACCGGCTTCTCCTCAGAGGGAAGGAAAGGGACGGGACAGGAGGGGGGGTGGGACGGGGGGGACCCATGTCCATCTGTCCGTCCGTCGCTGAACGTAGTCGAGGGGTCGGAGGTTGCCGGCCTCAGAGAGCGAAGAAGAGGATGAGGACCACGATCATGATGACGACCAGCACGCCGATGGCACACCACTGTCTCCGACCTGAGGAGACGCAGAGGAGACGCAGCACCGGTTCATTGAAGTTCATCGTTTAAGACAAATATCTAAACTACGTGAGGAAGCAACACTTTGGAACCAGAAGACGAGTCGCCTCCTCTGTTCATCCTAAACTGTGTGATTATAATAATAATCCCTTTGAAGCTGGAGTGATGATCGACGTACGAACAGTTAAGTTCCCCCGACTGAAAGTAAACACATCGCAGAGCTGAAAGAAAACTAAATCAGCTTCAGCTAAAGTGGAATTAAATGTTGTTTTACAGCTGAACTGTACATATTGTGCAACCCAAGGTTATTAATAACTAGCCTGATAGGTGGTGGAATTGATCTTTCTTTTGTGCGACGGGTTTAAAGACTTTAAGGTAAATCTGCTAAAGTTTGGAACCGACACTTCACAGCCTCCAGATGTCTTCGTGGATTAAAGCAGACACGTTCTCATGAAGACAGATCAGCAACAAAGGTAACTCTGTGTGTGTGTGTGTGTGTGTGTAAACTCACTGCTGGTCATGTGAGACACCTTCTCCAGCTTCTTAAGGACCGAGTCCATCCGGGACGACGTCTGGTCCATCTCGTCTCCGAAGTCCCCCAACATGCTGAACACCACGAGGAGCACGCACACGCACACGCACACACACACGCACACGCACATTTAAACATTGTTCACATGCACAGTTCTACTTTTTAAAGAGGAGGAAACAGGAACTTCTAAAGGCCTCGGAGTGTTTTATTACCTCCATTAATATTACAGAGTTGTAATGAAGCTGAACATGTAGAGTTTGTCCTGACCTGTGATTCAACAGCTCTACTTCAGCCGTTATGATTTCATACGTTTCCCAGAATTCCTTCTGATAACACACCCTAAAGCATCCCCTGCTTTATGGTCTGTTTGACTCTAAATGGACCATAATGTACTAAATGAACATCATGCTGTATTGAAGAAGACTTGAAACTAGAGATTGAGACCATAAACTCATGTTTACAATGTTTACTGAGGTAATAAATCAAGAGAGAAGTAGAGTCATTTTCTCATAGACTTCTATACAACCAGAGGAGTCGCCCCCTGGTGGACACTAGAGAGAATGCAGCTTTAAGACATGAAGCTTTGACTTCACTCGGTAGAACCGGAGGTTGCCGCCTGGATGTCACATCTAATTGTTTGAGTGGAATTATGCATTATGTGTGTGTGTGTGTGTGTGTGTGTGCACTCACACAGCCTGCTCGTCGAGCTCGTCCCCGATGCGTCCCGACATGTCTTTGAGGACTCTGATGCTGCCCGACACCAACTCCAGCTGCTCATCCTGCTCCTGCACGATCAGCTACACACACACACACACACACACACACACACACACACACACACACACACACACACACACACACACACACACACACACACACACACACACACACACACACACACACACACACACACACACACACACACACACACACACACACACACACACAGTTACCCTTCATCCTCAGCGTATGAACACTGTCGTTTTTTTTTGTAGTAAAAACCACAACCTGACACAAGATGTGCGGAAAGAAATATTTCCGTCATTCAACACCACGGGAAGCAGAAACGGACAAACTGCCCTGTGACACTGAAGCTGAGCTTCACAGCGACGTGTTGAGTCGTGAACGTTCGTACAGCAGACAGAAGGAGACGCTGTCTCTCCGTGACGGAGTCGTCCTCGTCTGCTAACGTCTCCTCGTACGAACTAACGGCTCGGACGCTCTCGTGTGGGAGTTTACAAGACGTCTTATTTCACAACTAAAGAAGTCACACAACACCATTACAAATGTGTATTAGCAACGTAGAGACAACTGGTCCTCTTTAATGTCTCTTAAGTTGAATTCTTTAGAGAATATGAAAGCTCTCTTTCTTCATCTCTCTTTCATCCTTTGTCCTCTCACTCAAACCGGTTTTATTGGTTTTATTTAAATGTTTTCTTCTCTCTGTTCCTGATGTGAGTCTCACGCTGCACTGAGACAGAGAGACAGAGACAGAGAGAGGACGTTTGAGACGAGGACGTCTCACTCCAGAACCTCTAAAGAACCGCTAACTCTGGACCGCATTGTAACCGCTTCTGGTTTCCTCATCATCCAGCATCCCTCTCTACCTGCTGCTGCTCCTGTTGGTCCTGGGTGTATCTGGAGTTAGCAGACACCAGATGGGCCTCAAGTCCTGTTGACCTGTCCTGTCCTGAAGACGTCAGCAGAGCCTGGAGGGAGGGAGGGAGGGAGGGGGGGAGAGAGAGAGACAGACAGAGACAGTTAATGGGGAACAAAGGAGTGTGTGTATGACGGTTGCAAACATCAGACCTGAGGTCAGAACACAGTGAGTTTGATGTTCACGTCACATTCACAATCATAAGACGCAACATTTAGTTTCACTTTTTCTGTACGAGATGGAAATGTGTCAAAGCGAGGAGGCGAAACATCAGCGGAGTGTGAAGAGATGAACTAAAGTAAGATCTGAGCGCGAGATGAGCTCTCTGAAGATCAGACGACACAAAGTCTGTTGATGGAACTGTTCATGAGGGGTGAGTAGAGCTTATAACACACACATTACTTATTACACATGAACCTACCTCTCTGTTCTTCTTCTCTGCCTGAGCCACAGCAGAAGGGCTGGACAGCTGATCCTTCATGTCCTACACACACACACACACACACACACACACACACACACACACACACACACACACCTTTAGAAGCCCGGCTCAGTGCAGAGACCTCCATTACTGTGATCAGATGAGAGCGTCAGGAGGCCTTTTGTTCCCGTCGGTATTAAAGCTCTTTTGTTTGTCTCTGATGACTCAGCTCTATTTGAAGGACGCTACCTTTAGCCGAGTGTTACACGGAGGTGGACGCAGACAAAACGAGTAACGATGGAGAATCAATTAAATGTCTCCCGACAAGAGAATCACAGTGAAACACACAGACTGTCATCGTGACGTCACTCGTTGCTTTGTGGATGTTATGAAGACTTGAATTCGGTGATTTCGCCGTCACCATGTTGTTTTTTCCGCAACCAGTGAACAGGAAGTGACCATATCTGGATGTAGAGACGTCGTATATGTCTCTGGTAGAGACCTGTCAATCACCGTGTAGCCCCGCCCTAAAGCACACCCTGCTTTATGGTCTGTTTGACTCTAAATGGACCATAATGTACTAAATGAACATCATGCTGTATTGAAGAAGACTTGAAACTAGAGGCTACACTGATTCTAAATTGCCAGAAACATATTTTGGACATTTCTGCACTTTATTATTTATCTGCAGACAAATTAGCTGACATTGATTTGTCGATCAGTTTTTAATCGATTTATATTTTTCAGCAAATTCAGGCAATTAAATCACAACACACACACACACACACACATATAAATAATTAAACTAGTGAACTATGATATTTGACAACCTCTTAATAAAAATCTAACTTGATGAGTTTCACCTGGACAGACTCCCTGGTCCGCTCCACGAAGCCTCTCCTCTCCTGAAGTTCCTCGTCTCCCAGTCTGAACTTCCCCGGGTTGGACTCCACGATACCTGAGCAGGTTAAGGAACCCGACACTGCTGAGCACGTTGTCATGCATTCAGTAACAACAGCTGAAAGTGGATCATTGAAGTGTACCTGAATGTGTCCGACTGGTGTACATGTACTGCAAATAATGTGTAGAGGTTTGAAACAAATGCATTATTCTACGTACTGAGAGGCTCTCTGATATTTGTTTAATTATCATACAAGTAAAACATGGTTTTACGACGTCTGCTGATTACGTGGAGAGATGACGGGAGGCGAGGGTGACACAAAGCCTCCGTTTGTTTTGTGTGAATACTGTCGGTCATGTGAGGATACGGGTTGTGTGGAGGAGGGAGAGAGAGTTGTTCTGCTGAAAGGATACTGATGGTTTCACTGAGGTCCTCCAGGTCCCAGTCTATGGCCCTCAGACAGTTCCTCAGCTCATTGGCACTCCAGTCCAGCTCATCCCGGCTCACCTTCAGACCACAGAACCCAAAGGACACTCTGTTAACTACAGTTCAACTCACCACGGACGCGTTTTCATTTTCACACTCTCTTGATTAGATGTGTGTGGTGTGTTAGAGGAGCCCTGAAAACAGGCTGTGAAGCCTCCTTTACGTGTAGGACTGGAATGTTTGAGCACATTTAATACAGATTTAAAGAGACAAATGTAATACCAACAATGTGATTAAAGATCTGTTGGCAAAGCTCACCTGTGCCCCATCCTGCAGCAGTTCCTCCCATCTATCGAACAGGGCCCGTGCTCGAGACAGGGCCTTCTGCACCTCCCTGGAGACACACACACACACACACACACACACACACACACACACACACACACACACACACACACACACACACACACACACACACACACACACACACACACACACAGAGAGAGACACACACACACACACAGAGAGAGACAGACACACACACACACACACACACACACACACACACACACACATACAAACAGACACACACACACACACACACACACAGTTATCTAGTGTACTTCACCTTTCACCCAGACACCTGGCACTTTGTTTCCCCCCCCCCCAACATGTCTCCTACAGCCACGCCCCTCGTTTAACCAAAACAAAACACAGCAGCTACATGTTAGCATCCTTTCTCTTAACTTCGCAGCGCCTCGCAAACTGCCTGACAGCGGAGTGCCAGAGCTGTACCGCGAGCCAGCTGTCAGAGCGGAAGTGACTCTTTAATTAGTTAAAAACAAACGTCAACACACACACTGACCCCCTCTGCGCTGCTGGTAGCACCCGATGCTAGTTAGCTACAGCTAGCTTTAGCCTCAACTTCGCTCATGTAACTTTTATTTTTTTAAAGGAAAACATAATCTTCGCTTTCTTGTTAAGCTTTCAATGCGTAACGGCTTGAATTAGCTCGAGATATCGGCGGGTTTTAGGTCTTAATGTGTACGTTTCTCACCCCTTCACAACGAAAAACGGGTCCTCTGTCGACATGATGCTTACTTCCGCTTCCCTCTACGCGCATGCGCACTTGGCAGACAGAGCTCAAACGTTTTTCTTTTTTGTAATCAGAAATTGGTTCATTGCCAAGAACGTCACACATAACAAGGAATTTGGCTATAATACTATATATAAATTATAAAACATATATATATATAGTAATATATGTATATATATATATCAAATGTCATGTGCATAACATTAAAACACTAGTACAATAGTATAAGACATATTTAAAAAATAGAAAATATGAATAAGATATATCAGAATAGACACAAATATTATAAAACATACACATAGTAAGCCTTTTTGTTAAATTATAAAGTAGTTTCACATATTGCCCAACTTCCTCGAGGAAAACAAACAACTAAATTTGTTTTAATAAAATGTTAAATTTACATTTATGAATAAAAACATATTTATTCCAAAGGAAATGTCTTATTTTTTTTGAAGCAGCAAATATCACATCATAATGTAACGTCTTTAAAGGCCAGATATTATTGTATTTTTTGTGAAACTGTTTCTGAATATTTATCACAGAAAGAGCAGTTTGGGTTCACGTCTTTGTTTCTATTGTCTGTGTCGTGATTGTCGGGTAATATTCATGAATAATCTAGAAGGACAAGAGCGAGGTCGAGGTGATGGTCGTGTATATAACAGCGTTTTTAATATCATACACATTTATGGGTTCATGACACTTAAACTATATAACACTGTCCACAGGATGACTACATATGATTCATTTTCTATTCCAGTTTGTTAAAGTTTGAAGAAAGTTGGTCAACATACCGGCTATAAATCAAATCTGTTAAAATAATAATGTTTTTGTTCTGGGTTGAAGGTAAAGAGACGGTTTCAATCCAACAAAAACTATGTCTCCTTGTAGTTGTTTTGTGTCTCTTTGTAGTCATTTTGAGTCTCTTCGTGATCTTTTTGTGTCTCTTTGCAGTCGTTTTATGTTTTTTTTTGTGGTCCTCTCTTCCTGGTTGGTACATGTCTCTTCGAGGGACTGTTTTTTAGGTGAAGACCAGGGAGCCCCCTGACACTTTGGGCCCCTGGGCCTGTGCCTGGTAGTCCCAGTCAGTAGCCCATCCATGGTTATAGGAAACATCACTCTTCCACAGATCTAATTTAATCTGTTTGTCAATCAAAGGAAATGGAAATCTGACAGAGGCGAACAAATCCTCCGGACATCATATATCTCTCATAAAACATGAGTCAGTAAAGGATTCACATAGACGGGCAGAGTGGATCAATGAGTGTTGCTGAAAAAAAAGGCATGCTCAGCAAATCCTCCGATACGGCCTTTACAGATCTCCTTCCTGTTCCACCCATTTGTCTCTAATTCTCTCCATCCCACCCTTTCCTGTGCAGCTCCTTCCTTCCTGTCTTCGTCCTGTTTCCTCCCCTCCCCTCCTCCTTCTCTCCACTTCCTGCCTTCCTGTCCTGTGAAAGTTCACAGCCAGAGTTATAAAAGGTCACTCTTCAAACACACACCGAAGGAGTCAGAGATGTAACTCTAAATGAAATCTAATTTTCTGGTCAATCTGGTCAGTTTTCATGTGAGCTTTTTGTCTCAAATTCCCCCTCTCGACGGTGAAGTTTAGCTTATTTCTTCAGTCAGAGGTTGTTGTTTTTGAGTATTTGTCCAGGTCAAGACCTCAGGGAACCCTGAAGGCCTCACATTTACTCCGGAGTACATCAACATGAGAATATGCACCACTTGATCACACTACTAACTTCAATAATAGGAGATTAGGACCGCATTGTTGTCTAGTCTGGTGGCCCTGGTGTAGAGAGGCCTCGTGTGAAGGTTGCATTTCAGTTGTTATTATGCTGACGTGGTGCATAATTCAAACTCAACTGTTGTTGAATGAAATGACCACAAACTGATGTGATGTAAGAGTACTGGTTGGTATCTGGAGCAACGTGTCGTCTCAATCTTTTGTAATTTAAGGCTCACTTCTGATTGTTAGGAAAAATTCAGAGAACCACCTTCCACATGAAGAGAAAAACAAAAAACATGAGAATAACAGGAGCTAAACAAGAATGTCTCTACAGACGATGTGACGTGAGTGTCGTGGTGATACTTAAACCCAGATGGTCATTGAAATTTTTTTTATGTATAAAAACTCCTAGCTTTATATATTCTCAACTTTTTTTAAATTTAATCGAAGCTCAGCGGTGTAATTGGACCTGTGACACAGGAGTCTGTCGGGCCAGCAGACTAAACAGCTGGCGACGGAACAAACCATCTGGTGCAGCGTCACAACGGTGCAGCGTATAACTTGTCAGGTATCATCCCTCACGTCCGGCTCAGTGTGGTGCACTGTGGGACATGATGACACATAATGTCAAAGCTCAAATCGAGTCTGGTGACTCTGAGGAGAAAATATCAGTTTTATGCTTTGTGCATTTATAAATTACAATAATTGTCCAAATCCCTGATGTGTTTTATTTATTAGGCTATATATTCACTTTAACAAGCCTCACAGCATGGCACCGTAAAAGGGCCCAAAATGAGTGAATCCCCTGTCACGTCATTTGTCCCCTGAATAAACGCCAATTTTAACTTTTCTGGGTGTTAATGGGTTTTTTTGTGCAGTGTGAAACGATCTCTAAATGTTCAGGTACTTTTTTCTTAAAACACCAAAAGATTATTATCATTTCCCCCTTAATGTGTCACTTGTTTAATCTCTGCTGCTCATCGACTGTCCAGCTCAGCTGACTGCAGATCTGCCTCGGTGGAAAGTTTGAGTCATTTTATGAAACACTGTGATGTCGAAAGGAAAAATGTCCTCCGCTGGAACATAACAAAGTCTGAAATGAACCGAGGCACAACAAAAGAAAACTGGCCCAGTGTCAACAAGCAGGAGGAAACAGTCAGAGAAGTGTTGAGGCTATAAATAGACACCCTGACCCGTTCCCCAATGATGCCTTCAAGTGCTCCTTGTAAGGATGACCTACTTTCATCTTTGGATTGTCACAAATACAGCATGCTGCTAAATGCATTCAGTCCAGAATGATGAATTAAAAAAGAAGCTTCTTCTTGGTTTGCTGTTGTTTTATATTTACAGGGGAAGTTACATGTAGCTGCTTTAAGAGGAGAAACACGTCATGACGTTGATTGATAGCGAACGATGCCAGGATGCAAAACAAAAAACACAACAAACAATTAAACAGGCTCATCCGCTTTAACCAGCAGTCTACACTCGGTGCTCTCAAACCTGTGAAACACGACCAAAGACCCACGGACTCACTCAAACCTGTGAAACACTACCAAAGACCCACGGACACACTCAAACCTGTTAAACACTATCAAAGACCCACGGACTCACTCAAACCTGTGAAACACTACCAAAGACCCACGGACACACTCAAACCTGTGAAACACTACCAAAGACCCACGGACACACTCAAACCTGTGAAACACTACCAAAGACCCACGGACACACTCAAACCTGTGAAACACTGTTCACATTTAAAATGTGGAGCTACTCGCAACCAAAATATAGTAATATGAGACATTGTTGATGAAGAAATATTGATTGGAGCAGCTTTAAACTACACAACAATAATGTGACACTGTCACCAAATAACTTGATGTTTACTGTGATTCATTACACATCCTTAGAAACCTTAGAAATTAATGAAAACAAATGTTTTTTACAGAAATACATCTAGAAATATATATTTTTTAATTCTCTGTGAAAATGGTCGGTATACACGATTGTAGGTGAGGAGCAAAAACTTGCAGGCACACTGTTGTGGTCCTTTAAAGTCTCTTAATCTGCGTTATAAACACCATAAATTGTCACATAATGGTTATATAATGTGAATTGTGTCAACAGTCTCCAAGCTCTCTGCCTGTTAAGTAATATTTTGGCAACTGGGTCATTTCCCGGTCCTACCAACCAGTGTTTGTACTACAGAGAGAAATACTGTAGGTCGTGAGTGAACCAGCAGGCCCCACCCTCTGGTCTGCACACACACACACACACACAGTTACACACACACACACACACAGTCACACACTCCACCGCCCATTTGGCCTTGGGCAGAGGCAGTGTTAAGTGTAATCACACACATAACACTCTCACCATGGAGACCAGTTGGGTACAGACCTGAAGGGAAGTCACATGTAGTTGTTTTTTCTTTGCTTATGAAGCGCTCGGCTCGCTGAACGACACAATAGGCGAAAAATAACTCAGTTTATGTCTCACACGCTCTCCTTTAATGCAGATTATGATGAGTGTGTGCATGTGAGGTTTGGCCATAAAGCTCAAGCGTCTATGTTTGGTATTTCTGATTTGACAATTCAGTTTATGTAATTAAAATATGCAATTAAGGGTAAAACGCCCGGCTGGAATCAGATTTTGAAAGCCGTTTTCATATGTCAGAACATTTTGAGCTGCTTTTCCAAACATTTCAGGGCAGCAGGTCCTTTTTTTGTGTCATTATTTAGTTTTTTAAACCGTTTTTAAGCCTGCAGACGCAGTGTGACATCTTGGCATAGTTGCTGCTCAGACATTTGGTGTCCATTACGGTGTTTAGTGTTTTCTGGTGCTCGCGTCACGTGGGAGGGAACAGTAATGTGGTTTCCATGGTCACGTCTGGCGTGTTTTTACAGCATCTGACAGCTCGTGGGGGGGCTACTTATGACGAGTGTAATTTGCACACTGAATGAATAGTTATCCAGCATGGGGCGGCACTTCTATGACAGGCGCAGTTATGATCAGAAGTGGGGTCATTTTTGGGAACTTTGGCTGATTAGAGTGTTAATAATAGTAATATTTTTGTATCACCACAAAGTCAGAAATCCCTTTTCTCTAATTCCCACTTATCTTGTGATGAAATACAGATGTGGCTACTTCACATGTTGCATGTAAAACATAGTTCCGCCCTCAACGCTCCATCACTTTGCTTGCTGTCCATTAAACAAATGGAGGAGGAGCCGGACATAAATATTTTCAAATATATATATATTTTTATCCCCATGAGGGAAATTTAGTATGAGCTATATTTAAAAATATATTTTATAGGACTTGTCCTATGTTATTATTACACCCTGCATGAACAATGAATGTCAATGAGAACTGTCCATTTAAAAAAAAAAATCATAATAAAAGCTAAACCTAAAAAACACATTGCAAATAAGTCAAACTTAGGTTTATATCGGTGTGCAGAAATAAAATAATGTACAAGACCAATTAGTCCAAAATGTTCTTTTTTAATACAGTCGTAAAGTTTTGTGTTTAAAAAAGATTTCACATCATTAAAAGACAAGTAAGAAGACCGACGGACCGCATGCGCGTCAATCTAAAATGTTTACATTTCCCATCTGTACTTGAAAGCCTCATCACGGTGCTCGCTGCCGTTTGACCTCAGTCGCGCGGCTCTGTTTGGTAACCTAATTGTTTTCACCGGCGACAACTCCATATATGGTGCAGAGATGACGCCATCGCCGCTGTTCCCGGGTGCATCGGGGAGAGGACGCGGAGGGAGGGAGGGCTGTGGTTGCGCGTTCGCGTCACGGCTTTTCCGCTGTGCGCGTCCCCAGGAGGAGGAGGAGGAGGGGCGGGGGGGGGGGGGGGGGGGGGGGGTTACTACCGGATGGACCATATATGGAGTCCGAGCGTGCGAGTGAGTGACGTGGTGTGTTTGTGAGAAAGAGAGAGAGACTCCCGAGGAACTGGAGACACGTTTCCTTCTCCCACGCAGATCTCAAAGTGCTGCTGCAGCTTTTCAGCAGAATGTAAACAGTGACCGTCACGATCTCACTCCACATTCTCACTCCTCACATTCTCACTCGGTGACTGTAACACTGCAACACTTCCCCAAACACCGCGCAGTAAATCGAACCACTTCCTTGTTATCGTGAAAGTCTATTTTAGGACAGAAATGTGACTTCGTTGTAGAATCTCTCACATAAAACTAGCTTTTAATAAAGAAAGTGTATTATCTTTAATAAACGGTACCTTACAATATATCATGTATTTTGACACTTGATTTACAGAATCTATTTCAGAAAATGGTGTTTATCATCTCGACATGTTGTCTTCTATAGAAATCCGTTGTTTGATTGACACTGAGTCTGTGAATGTAACAGCTGTGTCTCTCCTGGAATAAAACATGCGCTATAAATGAGGTTTTGTCCGCTTGCTTGCGGCTAATAATCTTGATGTAAGCGTCGTTTCATGGTGCAAATTAAATAAGACATGCATAGTCATTTGTGTATAAGATAAGACGAATAACCGGAGATTAACGCCAATAACAAGAACACAAACATCTCTCATGTTGATAAAGCAAATAACGAAAAGAGGATGGAATTGAGGGGAGATAATAAAAATAAATATATTTGTATCTAATCGCTAGAAATGTAGCGAGAAATGACTTGCAGTTGAAGCAGATGATCTAAATAATAAAATAGATCAACTGTGGGAAAAACGGTAGACGGAACAGATGGTGTGTGTGTGTGTGTGTGTGTGTGTGTGTGTGTGTGTGTGAGTGTGTGTGTGCGCGCGCACGCGCTGCAGCTACAGCAGGTGTGGGCGGCGCCTGATTGTCACTTACTGAGGAATGAAGTCCGTGTTACGTCAAAGAGGAAATAAAACGCCACCCCTCTACTTCTACGCTCTCATTTCTCTGAGTACCAGCACCAGCGAAGAGCTGAAAAATAGATTAGAAACTAGAAACTGAACTCAGGACAGATACAGCTCGTCTGCTCGTTGAGCCTTTGGTGAAAGTGCCAAAACAACTGTGCGTAATTACGCATACAAAAATAAAGAAAGAACAATGAGTGCCACGACCGCTATGGAAGTGAACGCCGAAGCCAGACGGATCCTGGCCGTGTCGATAAGCAAGCTGTACGCCTCCAGGACCCAGAGAGGCGGACTGAGACTCCACCGGAGCCTTCTGCTCTCCATGGTCATGAGGTCCGCCCGGGACATCTACCACTCCTCCCGGGAGAGCGAGGAGCTGTGGGGCGCGCAGCCGACATCGGAGGAGCCGATGGAGATCGGCTCCTGCTCGGGGGAACAAACCGTGCTGCCGGAGCCTCAGCCCGAGCCCCAGCCGGCGATGATCTCCGCCGAGCCGCCCTCGGAGGAGCCGGACAGCGAGGACGAAGGGTGTGATGGGGAAACCGCGGAGGACAAAGAGAACATGAGCCCGACGAAGCAGTCCAGGAAACGCCGGGGCAAGGCGTCGGCGGCGCCCGACTTCCTCCCAAGCAAGAGGGCGAGGCTGGAGCCCGGCGAGGAGAGGCACGCGGCGCTGCCGGGCAGCTGTCGCGCCGGGGCCGGGGAGTCCCTGATCGCGTTGTCTCTAAATCGGGTTATACCCGCTTTTTGAACAGACGGAGAAAATGAGCCTCCAATTGGACTTTGGAGTGGACTGATTCTGAACTCCTCGTAAACCTACAAGGGGCGGGTTGACCCCCCCCCCCCCACCGTTGGCGCACCAAGGAGCTGACCTACACCGGCGGTCCCGGGACCGAGGGATTTACCGGGACCATGGTGCGAGCTCTCTGGTCGATCTGAGTGGGCCTGCCGGGCTATAGGCGATGCCTCCTGCCCCCCCCCCTCCGCTACAGAGCAGAGAAGAAAACATGCAGGCCCGAAGAGAGAGCTGCACGGGCCGGAAAGTTTGAGGAAGAAACCGAAGGGGGAAGTTGCTGTTTGATGATTCACCTTCCAAACAAGTGACTGTTGCTGACTCAAAAGTGTGTGCGCGTGTGAATCAGCAGAGAGTGATATGAGTCAAAAAAAAAAAAAAAACACACACACACACACACACACACACACACACACACACACACACACAACGAGGACTTGAGGGAATTTCCTGCCTTCATACCGGGGTATCAGGCCTGATAGAGGAAGGACAGTTGGGGCAGACTCGCTGCCACACACACACACACACACACACACACACACACACACATGCATTCAGCTGCTGCTGTGGACTTGATGAATCAATACTACTGCTATAGGGGACATGTCCTGACCTGTGTTCACATGGTGCTTTGAGGCTGTCCACGTGGTGTCGGAAGTCATTTTGTGTGTTTTTATGTCAATCAAATGTTCAGACCTGTGAAAAAAATATTACCTCACATTCCAAGCTGCTTTTGTTTTTTTGAATTAAAGGTGTAAATATTTGTAATAAACACATTGTAAAGGGTACTCAGTTGTGCTGCTCTCTTTGTACACGCGCACACACACACACACACACACACACACACACACCACAGTGGCATCTTATTTCCAAATTAAAGGGCTATTGGTCTATATTAGGCCACGGTTCACAGGGTCAATCCTCTATTAGAGGGAGCAAGTTGGTACAACCCAGCGCCGTGTCTGGCTTGCCACCACTAATCTCATGCTTACAGTGAGGCACGCACACACACACACATTCAAACAAACAAACAAACAACACACACACACACTTGAGTCCGGGGTCGTACCGTTTCCTGTGGATTACGACAGAACTGTGACTCACATGCTTCCCTCCCAGCGTGACCTGACACTGATTCAGAGAGGGATAATAAAAACAGAGATGTTACGCAACCTTGCCGGGGGCCAAAACACTTTGTGTTGAACAACGCAGCAGGTAGTGTTTATAGCCCGGGGGCCTCTTCGTCTTCGTCATCGTCATTAGAAGCAGCAGCAGCTTCCTGACAGCTGACTTACTGGCAGGTGATGTTGATCCGGTTGTTCTGGTCGCTCTGGTTTTCATCCACATCCTGATCATCGTTCAGGTGAGACACCGTACAGAGAAAAACACAGCTCTGCATCGACTTCTTTCAGATTAATGGAAAGAAAACATCCTAAATACATATTTACTTTGTGTATTTAAGTCTGTAGATTTCTTCTAAATTCCCCAAAAGTTACCATTAGAGAATGCCTCGTTTGCATATTTAAATATAACATTTCTGAAAACTTGTAATATGTGAGGAATTTAAGTTTAAACTATTCCTAAGTATGTTTAATAGCAAACCAAAAAGCATAGTCATTAGATGTATTGAACGATGAAGGAGATTAGATGAAGTGTAGGAGAGTGAGGGTTTGCAGGATACGTCCAGATGAGCCAGCAGAGGCACCGGCATCAGGAAGGAAACAGGAAATGGTCACGTAAAGACATGCTGGCTTCAGAGGAGGCTGGACCGTCGGGTCAGAGGGCAAGGAGGAGTCCGAGGGAGGTCAGCCAATCACTGAGCTGATACGGGACAGGTTAAAGACATTAAAGACAGTGTTTCTCGAGAGAATCTTCAGACCTCGTGATTTTCGTTGTACAGCTAACCGGATTTCGTCGGACTGTTGGGTGAAAACTCATTTGGTCTCTGCTCCTTGGAACATATTTCTATCGAAGTGTAATTCGGTTTGTAACTGTTTTGGCTTCTGTTAGATGTTAAATACTTTTGATTATAACTTGAACCAGCTGATTTTTGGCGCTGCTTTGCTGACGGAACACGGAGCAGAGCGGTGGGGCGGCCTTCCATTGTCTGCGAGAGTCTGGACCCCAACAAATACAAAACATAATCATCTTAATGTGAGTAATGAAGTGGTGAAGTTTCATGGTGATATCTATGAGTTCATGCTTTGACCCTAGAGTCTTCTTCTAAATTTATTTATTTATTTTTTATTCGACCGAACAATATTACCGTAAATCAAATACGTCAAATTGTGTAATAGTGTGAAAACACGAGGCCTCCAGAGTATCTGAAACAATCCCAAGACAAAGTCCACCTCTGAGCCAACGTGGACAACACGTCCTAAAGATGACATCACGTCCACTGCTGCTCATTAACAGAACGTCTCCATGGGAACTGAGCAAACGCTGTCAGCTGATGAGCCGTGATGACGGACAGTAAACGTTACATCACCGCCACCCTGGAGCTCTGTGGACACGCTCACAGGTCTGTCTTTTCCTTTTACGTCTGCTGCTCTCGTCTGTTACCGTGAGTAACTGTAGAGACGTTGAGGCGATAACGTGCTTCATCAGCTGCTTCTGTGGTTCCTTCTGTCTTATCAGTTCTTCCTCAACATGCCGTCATCTTCACTGTCAATCAATCTGCCGATTCATTTCCAATCAATCACTTTAATGAATCAGTTAAAGAACTGAAAATGATGTCAATCAAGAATTCCCAGAGCCCGAGATGATGCCTTCAAATGTCTTATTTTGTCCGACCATGAATCCAAAACCCAAAGATATTCAAATTACAACTATGTATATATAAATATATATATATATATATATAAATATATATATATATATATATTTTATATAAGACTGGAAGCAAATCTTCTAATTTGAGAAGCTGGAACCATTTTCCGTAATTTCTTTCACTATGTTTTAGAACTCATCAATAATCAACTAACTTGCTATATTCATACATTATCATTATCACAAATAAGAAAAACAATTCAGAAAAAATAAACAGAATCTTGACCCGGTGACCCCGGAGATGTTTTCTCTTTTCCAGGTCGGGAGCCGCTGACGTGAAGCGCGTCATGTTTGTGTTCTGGTGTTGTTTTCACACATCTGAGGCTCAGCAGCTGTTAATAATAACATCTCATATCCACGCAGCGTATGAAAGTATACGCATAAACCCGCGGATGAGAGTTTTATCATCGTGACCCTGATCTCACTGGCTTATCATAAAAAAATACAAAAACAAATGTGGGTCATGCATGTGTTTTCATTTATCAAACTTATATATAATATAAATCCTCTTAAAGCAGCAATAATTATTCACCCAGAGAGGATTTGAGGCTGTAACTCTGTTTATCATTCTGAAAAACGATGATTTAAGTAAAAGAAAATTGAAAACACGGTAATTTGTTTTGCTAATAAAGACAATGACACTTATTAATGCAAATAGTTTCAGTGAAATGACATGTGAGCTGAGTTTTGGATGACAGAAATCTCTTTTTGTCATCATCCCTCTTAATGTTTAGACCACTCTGTGGGACGAAGAAGTAAAATCAATCTGCAGCATTGTCCTCGTTTGAACCGCACGCCGTTCTGTCTCAGAGGACGTCTGCATCGATCTCGTCCACGCCTCGGCTGCTCAGAGGAGACGAGTGTCTGAGAGCTGCAAGCTATCCACCGACGTCGGTACATAATGTTCCACGCAGCCACTCCGATGACAAAGCAACTCATCCTTGGACGGCACACGGGCTCAAATCACACAGAATTACCGGCCTCTTTCTATTTACCAATGTCCTACATGCTGAATAGACTTTGTATCTCAGAGACGTGAGGTTTGGATTCATTATTTTGTTAATCAATTTGCAGGCTTGTTCTATTAACGTCGCGCTTTAAAGAGGCTCTAATAGAGCCAGAGGTGCAAATCTTCCTTTCAAGAAAACTGATTGTTTTGTTCCTTTTATTTCAGCTTCACCAAGTAAATCTGATGTACGATGTTAAAAAAACAACAATCTCAAGGACCGATGAGTCTCTGTTCTGTGTTACCGTCTCTTTCTTTACACGTGGCCTGTGACTGGACTGCTATTATACAGTTATTACTGCTTTATAACACAGTTATTCTCCGTGTGTTATTTTGGCCTTTAAAGTGACAGTTCACCCCTAAATTAAACAACAACAACATGTGTTTCTTCCTACTTGCAGTGACGTCTATCAATCCAGATTGTTTTGGTGCGAGTTGCATAGTTTTGGAGATGTCTGCCTTCTCTCCAATAGAGTGGCACTTTATGGCACTTTATGGCACGTTATGGCGCTTTATGGCGCTTTATGGCACTTTATGGCACTTGTGGTGCTCAAAGCGCCAAAAAAAAACAATGTTTGAAAATGAAACTGCTCACAAAAAGGTGTGTGGATTATCTTGAGTTGCTGGTCATGGTTTCTGGAGAGAGGCATCGCTGTGGAGTTGTTCTATTGTAACTTGTTGGCGCACAGATAAATGTTGGATTGTATTTTTTAGTTTGGCGGGAAACTTTTGTTGACTTTTAAACGGTCAACAAAACTCTGTTTATATCATTTTTACATTTCATGTTTTGGGGTGTTTGAAGTTGTGGAAAATTGTGTATTTTTTCACTAAGATGTGTGAACTGTCGGGACTTTTTGGGGACTATTTTCAGCTGTGGATGAATCCACATTTGGTGCCGTGGTGAGTATTTATGTATATATGTGTGTGTGTGTGTGTGTGTGTGTGTTCACAGCAACAAAGGTTTTAATAGTTTTTGGACAACAATGGAGCTCTAAAGCACAGAGGGATTCACGTATATCACGCGTTTGGAAACACACACAATGCTTGATAGTAAGATCAGTTCATTGTTGGTGTTTGATGGGATTTGATGCATAGTGGGGGAAACAGTATTGTTTAACATTTCCAGCTGCACAAATGTGTTGGGGACACGGTTTCAGTGATGGATTCTCCGGAGCAATCCTGCACCATTATGGGCATATATATATATGTGTGTGTGTGTGTGTGTGTGTGTGTGTGGCAACCTGATTAAGATGCAGAGTGCAGAGGCCAGACAGTCACGGTGACGTGGAGCTCGAACAGCTCAGAGCTAAAAAAAGACCAGCGCAGGAAACGTCTTCACACAGGATGCATGCATCGACCGGCGCGCCCGCCTGTGATGTGAGGCAGAGACACCGAGCGGCCAATCAGAGCGAGGCAGTCGTGTTGCGGATGCATATGTGTCATTGCGTGTGTCTCCATTATGATGAGTGTAAATCGATATTTTACTGGATTAAATAACACATAAATGTATATTACACATTTTTTTATATTAAAGGAATACTTTAATAACTAAAAGAGACAAAGCATGAATAATTTAAGATCAATTTAAATCTTAATATATTCATAAAATAATGATCTCCACAATAATGCAAACATTCAAACTAGAGTAAAATAATTTCAAATTTATGGCAAACACATAATCCTGAATCTTCCAGACATTTTAGCGTAAAGAGATATTAAATAAAAAGACTTTAATAATAACAGGTCCATCTTTGACTGTTTAACTTTCTCTACAGTGAAGGAAGTAACGACTGTTGGTGGAGGCATCACCCAATCATAATTGACATATTGGCAATTGACTGACACGCATTTAAACAAGGAAAGTAAAAGCTCTTTAAAAAACACAACATTAAATATGCTCAGGCTGAAATATATTCATCTGAGGGGAGTAAGAATTAAAAGCCCCTCTGATGCTCTGAAACAGTCATTTAATAAATACACAAACCATCCTCCGGTTCTGATCATTTGTATACGTAATAACCTTACATATGGACTATATTTGATGTGGTTGTCATTATATGTATGTCCTTTGACTAAAGTACATATCTGTAATGACCTTAAGATATTTACAATGTATCAGTTAATAACTCCAAATACAAGAAGATCAGAGTGTTTCAGTGAGGACGTCATGCTCCGCTGTGATTCGCTTAGAGAGTGGCTCATCTGATTCTCTTGAAATGAAAAGAAATGAATGTGTTGTTTCTCTGTGTGTGTGTGTGTTTTTTTAATCATTTCGATGATCACATGTCAGGAGGCTGTGAACACATGACCTCACGCCCTCTCACAGCACCGACTCTGTGTGGCTAATAGAGACGTTTCATTACAGCAGAGGACTGACTGTGAATGTGAATGAGGAAGAATGCCTGCATGTGTCCTTGTGTGTGTGTGTGTGTGTGTGAGTGTGTGTGTGTGTGTGTATGTGTGAGTGTGTGAATGTGTGTGTGTGGCAGCAGCAGAGACAGGAAGTGATGCGTTGATGCCGGCGGGCAACAGAATGTGTAGGAGGGTCTATTTTAAGACTCAGCTGCAGGAGGACAGAGCTGTCCAGTACATCTGGCTTTGTGTGACTGTGTGTGTGTGACTGTGTGTGTGTGTGTGTGTGTGTGTGTGTGTGTGTGTCATGATGCAGTGGGAAGGCTAATGGCTAGAGGTGATGCTTTTAGTGTTTTTAAACGTCCTTAAAGCCCACAGATAATTGCATCTTTTCACAAAAATTAGGACATAATTCTTTTTTTAGCCTCTTTAGGTGTCAGTCAAATGACACATCAGAGTTTTGTATGTGAGGAAGAAGGGAGACGGACAAACAGACAGACAAACAGACGGACAAACAGACGGACGGACAGAGAGGAGGAAGGATGTGAGGAGGAGGAGGAGGAGGAGGGCAGGACGAGGCATTCAAAGAGAGGAAGGGGGAAAGAGAGGAGGAGGAGGGATGTCAATAAAGATGTGACCACACAGGGAGGGGAATGTGTAGGACACAGCAAAAAGGTTGTGTGTGTGTGTGTGTGTGTGTGTGTCGGTGACGTAGTGTAGTGTCGGATGTAGACGGAGAGGAGGAGGAGGAAGAGGGAGGCAGACCGAGGACACTCGGTGAGGAGGCGTTGGATTCCAACCAATTTTTTTGGATTATTAAAACCTAAATGACCACTGATGTTCAATTGTGTGTGGGGAAGCTGCCAAAACTGTCAGAAATAAAAACAGTAATTTTATGTAATCTGCAGTGACAGGAGAAGTATTCACATCCTTTAAACGTTTGACATACCGTAAACATTTGTGTATAAAATTTCTGCAATGGAAAATGATATTCTGGCAAAAGTTAACAAGTAAACAAACTGTACAAACCTGTAATCAACATTTTAATATTGGAGGAGGTTCACGTGCTACTGATCATTTCATATAAAGTTTAATCCCTAAGAATGAATCATATTTCATGACTTTAAAATATATATTTCGTAAACAATACCTGCAGCCGTCCAACCTCCATCCTCCTACAATCATGATTCCTGTGCTGGAAAACACTTTGTGTCCCCAGGTTCTCCAGTCGGTGTCGTTTAGTTTAACGTACACAAACAGTTGTGATATGTACAACGTGAGCACGACAGAACATAAAGACTGAGGACACAGGAGCCTCTACGAGACAGGGCCACAGGATCAGGAAGTAAGTTATGACTCAACTCTGTTGATAGTGTTCCGCAACAGACTCTTCCACAGAATCAAATTATGTATAACAGACTGTTTGGGCTTTTTTTGGCACCTTTGGTGTTCCTGTTGAAATGCAGAAGGAGAAAGATGCACTGGAGCAGTTGAATGACTTCGACAGTAGAGTTCAACAGAGAGCTGCAGTGATGACGCGTTTTTTTTTGTAGTCCAACCCCCAGAAGTTAGCATCACGTTAGTCTATAAAGCTAACGTTAGGCTATAAAGCTAACATTAGTCTAGAAAGTTAACATTAGTCTATAAAGCTAACATTAGTCTATAAAGTTAACATTAGGCTATAAAGCTAACATTAGGCTATAAAGCTAACATTAGTCTAGAAAGTTAACATTAGGCTATAAAGCTAACATTAGGCTATAAAGCTAACGTTAGGCTATAAAGCTAACGTTAGGCTATAAAGCTAACATTAGGCTATAAAGCTAACATTAGGCTATAAAGCTAACGTTAGGCTATAAAGGAACTCCACCACGGTCACATGACTTCACGTCTCCACCACTAAGCTAAAGGAGGACTAGTGTTCTCGTGACGATGTTTAGTCTTCTCATTTACACTTCTTAGCAACCGCCTAATTTAAGACGCGTAAAAGCTTCTAACAGGTTTTTATTGACAGTTTGTGTTAACCACAGATCTTATTTCAGGCGTCAAACCAAAAACACATTTAAAAAATAGGTCGACTTTGAGAGGAGGGAACAGAAAGTGCTCTTTGAAGCCGGTGCCAGGAGACCGTTTAGCTTAGCTTAGCATAAAGACATGTAAACGGGAGGAAGCAGCTCCTCTGACACTTACCAATTCAACACATTATATATCTTGTTCAATCCTCACAAAACCCGATGGTGGAAAAATGCCATCGCCGTGAGATTGCATTCAGCGGAGACTCAGAAGTTCATATGACATTTGGTTCCAAGAAAGCGAATATGGCTGTTTCACAAAATCCTTGAAACAAACTTTCCTTTTTTTTTTTTTTTACCTGTAATCGGACTATGAAAATGTCTGATTTTGTGTAATCTGGCTACTCAATTGTGTTACTGCGTGTAGTGTTGCAGGGTGCAGGATCAATAAAGCGGACAAGAAGATGGGTAGAATGCATTCTCTCTGGTTTATTCAGGTTCTTTAGGAAGAGTTCTGTTTGAAATTACAAAATGCACTGGTAGAAACAGCAGAGATAGATAGAGAAAGAAACAGAGGGAGAGAAGGAGATGGTCAGAGAAAGAGAGAAAGAGAGAGGGAAGGGATTTCATATCCGGAATAAACAGGAATAACATCACCAGATTCAGGTTCAGGCAGCTCTTTACTCTCAAAGGGGTTGTTTTCATCAAGGAAACGTTTTCTATTCCTTCTCCCCCGTTTTAAAATCATTTTTCTATTTTTTTTATGTTAGTTAAAGTGTTATCTATCCTTGTTTCCCCCCCACATTTTTTTCCCCCGTGAAATAACTGGCAAATATAACAAACAAACATTCTTTGATTTCATCACCAAAGTCATTTCCATTTTTTTTTATCAGGATGATTTTTATTTTCACATTTTTTTTTTTTTTTGGTCAGGTTTTTTTTCTTTTTTTGTTTTTAAAAATAGAAGAAAAAAAGAAACACATTGCTCTTAAAAACATCTATCTATATATATTTTTACATATATATACTTTTTTCTTTATATTTATTTATTTTTTTAATTCCTGAAGTTGACTTGTTACCCCACATAGTGGCATGCACATTGCACATGCAAATCTGTAATTAAATACTTCTCTTTTATCTTAAATTGCCATGTATGTTTATTTTTTTTCTCTTTTTTTCCCCCCAACTTGCTGAGTGAATCCTGTATGGTTTTCTACTGTGGCACTGGTTTCTACTGGGTCCGATGGGTTGCATGGCGATGAGATGGGTGGTTGACGGTTGCTTCGGAGAGTTTTCCCAATGCATCTCTGCACCGGCAATTAAACGATATTTAACCCTTTGTAGCTAGTTTTTACCACTGGATGGTGGACGGCTCAGTATTGATTTAGTTTTTTTTAAACATGGGTTTAAGAAAGAAATGTCTCTAATCTTCTACTAAAGTTCACGGGATTGGAATCTAATTATTTGGACACCTCAATCTTGACTTCTATCAAATGATAGGTTACCAATAAACGGGCTAATGGTTCATTTCGGCCTTTGCAAACCTAAACCAATCAAGCAATAAAAAGCCAAATGAGTAAAATGTGTCCATTTTTGTTGCAGTGAACTGTAGATGTGTCACTTTCCCCTGTTTTGTTCAAGGATCGTCCAAAATCTACTCCGACTGATCACAAGAAAAACACAACAAATGTTTTGACGGTCAGAGAAGAATAATGAAATCCGAGCTACAAAAGGTTAAAAAAACAATCCTCGGGATGTTTTGGGAGAGATCGGCCTCCAGCGTTCTGGGACGCTGACGTCAACGCGTGAGGACAGATCTTCTGGAAGCAACCTGTCTCCACTGGGTTTGATGGTGATGGAAATGAATGGAGGAGAGAGAGAGATGGATGGAAACAGAGAGAGAGAGAGAGAGAGAGAGAGGGACCTTGGGGGTTTCTATCGCGACAGCAGGAGACACTTTTACTCACGTCTCTGAGGAATCAATTTACTGTAAATCAGCACTGAGTCCGGCAAGTATCTGAGGTAAAGAACGTTGATAACGTGCACAAACATGAATACGTCATTCCTCACATTACACCGGCCCTTTAATTAACAGTATTAGCAAAGAGCACCCGTTAGCGGCAGGCTAGCCGCTGCGTTTTGTGTGCGCAAAAAATTCGGAACTTTCTGAGCGTGAGTCCCGTTGATGCTCTCTCAAACATTTTCGATGTTGCATTGGATGTTTCAGGTAATCGTTGTTCACGCTTCTGCTCAGCACCAAAACGTCGGACAAAGTGAACTAGCTAGATAAACATCAGATGGTTTAGACCAAAACAGAGCTAAAAGGAGCATCTATAATACTTTAATGTATCAGGTTGGACACAAACACAACTCAAAAATGAATGCTAATGTTGCTCTGTGTCTGTGTCAGTTGCTGACTGTTAGCTAACGTTTTAGCAATAGGCTAAGCACTGTTTAAAGGACCATTGTGCAGGATTGAGCAGCGAAGTTGCAGATTACAATACCTTTCCAAGCGTGTTGGAAAACTACGGTGGCCTTCAGGTTTTTTACTATATTAACATCATGCTGTATTGAAGAAGACTTGAAACTAGAGATTGAGACCATGAACTCATGTTTACAATGTTTACTGAGGTAATAAATCAAGAGAGAAGTAGAGTCATTTTCTCATAGACTTCTATACAACCAGAGGAGTCGCCCCCTGGTGGACACTAGAGAGAATGCAGGTTTTAAGACACTTCCTCATCGGCTTCACTCGGCAGAACCGGAGGTTGCCGTACGTGTTTGGTTTGTCCTCTCTGGGCTACTGTAGCAACATGGCGGTGTGTCAGTCTACCTATATAGGCTAATATAACAACAATACTTAGTTTCAGGGGATTATACACTAATAAGACATATAAAACGAATATTATATTCAGTTTCTGCTGATAGAACCCTCTAAATCCTACACACTGCTCCTTTAAGGTGATTATTCAAAGGTGAGTTTTTAACTTTTCGTGGATTAGTGCAGCTTTAAACATGCTGTATTTTATGCGATAAGTAATTTCAGAGAACAAATTATTAACTCGAGTGAATAAATTATAGATTATTGTGCAGAAATCATCAAGGAATTCACCCCCAAATACCCGCCGGACTCCATAAAGAACCGAAGACGAACACAAAGACTCAGACAGACGTTCACAGACAAAGCACACCCACACATGTGAGCATGAACTCAGTCAGCCTTCACTGCATTCACAGACATTCACAATGAGTGGCAACGACAGCTCAATCCCACCACCTTGTGTCTGCGAATGGTATTACACGAGGAAAGAAGGAAGAAAAGCAGATGAACACGATGAGTTTTTCCAGAAAGTTTATGGATTATATACACAAGAATTACTGAGCCAAAATGTACAATACAGTGGGAGAGAATGGGTGAGAGAAATGACATGAGTATCTACTGAGCCCCCCCCCCCATCCCCCTTGTCTAACCCCCCACACGTCCTGGCTCAATTTAAGTGATCCCAGAGGAAGGTGAGGAGTGGGCGAGGGAGGAGGGAGGATGAAGGTGGCGACGAGGACATTATGATCTCAGATGCGTGCCGTGATTGTCTCAGAGGGAGAAATCATCGTGTCCTGTACAGTGTAAGGCACTGAGGGTGACCTACTGTAGCTGATGTTGTCAGGACACGTGCACACACACACACACGCACGCACACACACAGTGCAGGTCCACTCACTCACATAGCGCCCATTTACATACACACACACACACACTTAGTGCTGTAACGATTAGTCGATTAATTGATTAAATCACGGAATATAAAACAATAACAATATTGATAATCGACGGATTAATTCATTTATTAACCAAAAAAGCCAAACAAGTGCTTTTCTTCTTTTTGATATCATTCATTTTTGTCATTTGATTCAGAAAATGTGATGTTTATTGTTATTTATCTATTTATATACAGATAAATAGCAGCTTTATGGTAATATAGTTACATAGATGCACCTTTCTGTGCATTTATCTAATTATTTGTAACTTGTCATATGCACTTTCATTTAAGCGTGCTTACTTCATCATTTTTTGTTTTTGTTTTAATTATATTTTATTTTACTTGACAGAAGAAATTTAAGAAAAAAGTTAATTCTATCTGCATCTTATTGGAAATCAAATACACAAACGTGCAAGTTTAGCTCAACAGCTAATGCACCAAAAACAGCGAAATTATACTAATTAAATAAAATAACCTATTATTCATAAAAATAAATAGCCGGAATAATTAATAATAACAACAAATAATCAGTTTCAGCCCTGAATACATTCAAATACCACTCAAAACACCTGCACACACCTGCACACAGACATCAACACACACACACACACACACACACACACACACACACACACACACACACACACACACACACACACATAGAGTAAATGTCTCCCTGTCGCAGCAGTTACCCCGCTCCCCCCCCCTCACAGTGGGCGGGGTGACGGTGACAAAATGGCGTCTGAGCATGAGGATGAGGATGAGCCCGAAAAGTGGTCCAGTGCCATTGTGAAATTGTGTGTTAACATCACTACGACCTCTGCTGCTGCTGCCCCCCCCCCCCCACACACACACACATCATTACGATCTCTCTCGTTGCCTCTTGACCCCCCCCCCCCCCCGCCCCCCCCGCTCTTGACCCCCCCCCTACACACACACGCATGCACACATCTAGTGCTGTACAAAGGGGAGACCACGGCGTGGCTTCAGCTACATAAGCACAACTTTTGGCAGCACTACTGTACATTAAAACCCACTGTAGTTTGTGTTTTTTTTGACTGTTTTTTTTTAAAGAGAGCCCTTATTCGTGTTTTTTGTCGACGCGTTGCCTCACGACTGACCCACTGACACAATTTCACAGCCGACTGAGTGGATGGTTTGGTGCGTTTTTTTGTTAGTTTTTCCTTCGTCCCGTAACGAAGAACAAAAGAAGACTGATGGGTGACGGGAGCCGGAGGTGAGGACACAGACAGCAGATGTGGGGAGAAGCGATGACTTAGCAAAAACCTTGCAATGCAACCCCCCCCCCCCCCCCTTACCCCGTTCAAAACAACAACAACAACAAAAAAATCTAAAACGAAAGATCAGATGTTCAGATGTTTTTTCTTCTTCTTTTTTCCAAAGAATGGGATTTGATCTCGGGAAAAGCACACACACACACACACACACACACACACACACACACACACACACACACACACACACAAGGGCAGTGTTGTGTGTCGGCCATTTTGGATCCGCTGTTACAATTCTGGACAAGCGAGTGGTGTCGTGGAGCCAAAATGGATTATTTATTTATTTTCCTGCCCGTGCGTCAACACGCATCGGCAGCGTGTTGGTGTTGGTGTGTCGGCAGGCTGCTGATTGGGGACGTGATGGGCGGGGGGGGGGGGGGGGGGGGGGGGGTCAGAGTGTGTAATGTAGGGTTAGTAAAAGGAGAGAGGAGGGGGGTCAACATTACAACGTCTGACGCCACGCCAGGTAAAACCATACAATAACTCAATCCGAGGCCTGCTTGGTTCGTAGCTCTTCCCACACATTGTCTAACTATCTAGCTACCTAACTCTAGAGGGACCTGAGAAGTAACCGCCGCTTTGCACCTCCGTAAACCTCTCACTACACCGGCCAAAACTGGACCCACGACATGTCTGGGATGGACGCAAAATGCCACGCCTGACAAAGGGGGGGGGGGTGAAGCCAACAGGGCTAGCTTACTTGCTAGCAGCATCCGGTACACCAAGTCTTTAAAAGTCAAAACAAACGAGGCTCGGGTTCAAACTGTGTGGAACTCTTTTTTTTTTTTTGGCATGTTTGAGTTTTTGTTGTTGTTGAAGTGATTACGCCCAAACCGGATGTGATTTTTATTTTCCCTGCATCGAAGTGTAGACTCTTGGCTATTTCCTCACCACGGCCCACGTCCCCACATCTCCTTGTCTCTATGCTAGCACGGGGAGCCGGTGGGACTCTTAAGGCGTAGTTTGGTTGATCTCAACTACTACAGAGGGTAAAGGGAGGCGGGGGAGGCAGATGGGAATAAGGAGGGGGTGACGAATGTGACTCTGATACAGAAGGCACTGTGGCTCTGTAGGGTTTTTTGGGGGGGGAAGCGTCCCCAACGTGCCGTGAACCTCATTTGATGGGAGGTGTGGGCAGAGGGGTTTCGGGTTTGCGCCCTTCGACTCCCGCCGAACGAATAAACAATCAACAAAACCAAAACCCCCGTCCCTTATCCCCATCTGCACTACGCTATGCTCGACTACTAGGTCTGGAGGCAACACATTTCGGGAGATGAGGGAGTAAAATGGGGAGGGGAAAGGGTGATCTGGACAAAGGTACATGAGAGAAAAAGGTGTGTCACTGTGTGTGTCAAGAGACGTGTGCAAACGTGGGTGTCGATCTTTCACAATTTTCTCCCAACCTCCCGGTTCATTAGTCCCTTTTTTCAACGGTACCACAGCGTCGCAGCTTCTCCTCCAAAATACAAACAGAGAGGACGCTTATGAGGTCTGCATAGAGTCAAAACACGAGGACTGGGGGGGGTCGTCTTCTGGCATAACGCGACTGTGATAGCAAACAGCGCAAGGTTTTTCAAGAGTAGCTAGATCGTCAACCGTGTCATGAGCATGAACGGTGTGCAAAATAAATAAATATCTGAAACTTTAAACTCTGTCTGTTATCTATAACTACATCTACCGATATTCTATCTAGATTTATACGTAGCTTATCATCTATATTCATCTATACTTTATCAAGTTATTGAATATTCAATAAATGCTGTCCCTCATAACAATAAGGATGAAACTATTAGTCCTAAGTGTTTCTGTCCTGCAGCGTGTCTTCAAGCTGAAGGAACAGATGTCAAAAGCAAATGGACAGAAAAAGAACAGGATTGATGAGAGAGGAGAGGTCGGTGGATACTGACGTGGGTTTTGGCAGAGGAGGTTTCAGCTTTGCTACAACCTCATATCGGGGATTTGGTGGCTGTTCTCTGGTTATCCAGACCTGAGCGAAGGGGGTTGGACGGGTGTAGGGGGGGGGGGTCAGCATTGGCACAGACAGGCAGACAGAAGGACTGGGGCCGACACACGGACAGATATGGCGTCTCTCAGGCTGCATCCATGTTTCCCCGACTAGGACTTGACTTCATCTATACAAAGATATAAGAGACGGGTACAAGAGGAGGTTTCACTCCAGGTCTAGAAAAACAGGATGTAGCCCGGAGGCTGTCCTGTAGAGGGGGAAGGCAGAAGGGCGGATAATGTGCGCTGATAACTGCCCCCTGGTGGCAACAAAAAAAGAAGAGAACAACGCCACCTAATACTGACACCAACACTGTACCACCAATACTGTGCTGTCACTGCCGGCAACCGGTCGCACTACAAAGCTACAGAGCCAGACGGAGGGGAAAAGATTGAGATTCGTGGGTTTTTTTTTTGGCTGCAAGTTGAAGAAATCAACCTCGGTAGAACTTCAGTAACACTTGGCTCGTCTGGAACCTCTGCAGTGTAAAATGCAGACGAACTCTTCCACATTCTCGACGATCTGGTCTACCCCCCCCCCCCCCCTCCACAAGAGTTCTGACCCCGTGAATCACTGCGAGCCAGCTAGCCGAAGCTCCCCGCTGACCGCTAACCTCCACCGTTCTGAAGAGAGAGCGTGTCTTAAGAGTTGCGTTACAACACGCAACGCCGCTGAGTGAGCGTTTCCCCGAGCCGTCGTTGCCGCGTCACGTCGCCGGAAGGCATCAGGAACCCGGTAAACGTCGTTGGACGCGGGGGATTTTAAAAAACATAACAGATGTAAATAAGATGGACATAGCATACTTAAACTCCAAACAGCATGACAACAAATCTACAGCAACAGTTCCATCAATCAGCATCATCATCATTGTCATCGTCATTTTGCATTGACATTGATATCATTATTCATCATTAACAATAATAAATCAAGTGTGGTGGAAGCCCGCTTCTCTCCGCTCTTTCTCCCTCTCGTCTCTCAAGCACGACAGGAAACTTTAACGTGATACTGCAGCGTCTCCCGTCTTTTTAACAGTTCGTAGCTTTTTATCGGACAAAACGGACGAACGTCAAAAGCCCATTTTTTTCGGTTGAAAACTAAACGAAAACTTACATTTGAGATTTAGGAGAGCGAGAGCGAGAGAGTCTGAAAGAAGAGGACTTCTTTTGTAAACCTAAATGCAAAGTTTCCTACAAAGACCCCAGGTCCCACCCACACCAGTTAGATCTCCTCTCTAGTATGTATTTAATCGATCATGCAGGCTTCCATCAAATTTTGGACTCCAAAAAAGATCAAAAGGAGGCTGAGCGAATGCAACAGAAGAACCAAGCTCCAATGTCCGAAGAAGAACAAGAAGGAGAAGTAATCGATAGTAATCGAAGAAATACTGAAGAAATTAGTCTTTTTCCCCATCCCTCCTTTCCTCTCCTCCGCCCCACTCAACCGTGCGATGTCATTTCCTGTCAGGTCATCCCTTAGCCTTCTTCGCCGGGTCGTGTAACCGAGGAGGAAGGGGCATGACGAAGTGTCCGACTCCCTTCTCAAGTTACCTGAGGCCCACCCTAACCAATAGCGCACTCGAACAGGAAGTGAGCCCACACGTGCCCCGCCCCCCCTCCCACCGCCTCCCCTGCACTACCACCACCGCTGGACAGGAAGTGATGTCACACCAGTTCCGTCAGCATTAAGTGAGTCTTTAACAGTAAACAGAGATGATAAAACTCATCAAATATCAGCCAGCGCTGTGATTGGCTGGTTTTTGCAGTATAGGCGGAGCTTCCTGGTTCTGTCCCTTGGAAAGGAAAAAGGTCAAAGATAAAGTGGTTGTTCTCCCATTTTTTCTTTTCATTGTTTGTCATGTAAAGTTTCATTTTGTTCTTCATTGTTCAAGTTTGATTTTCTGGAGGCATAGCTTGGCATGTAAGGGTTAGGGGGTCCTGGCTTTGTGTTAAATCATTTTTCTTAAAACGTATCTGTTCGAGGAGCAGAGTCGAAGCAGTGGACTCTGCGACTCATTTTCAGGCTCTTTACGTGAGCAGACCGGCCAGCGACAGATCTGCACACGTCTGACAAAACTAACCAATCAAGCGACAGTCTGGGGAGAAGCGTTTTTAGGCCTCGTGAACCGCGATCATCCCCGGCCGTTTTTGCATGCTCCTCCCTTCGCTTTTTTTTTTCCTGTTCCCACACCTCTCTCTTCCTCCTTCAGCCTGGCCTTGCTGGTCAGGCATAGAATTCTGGGAAGTGTAGTTCTGAGAGAGGCAGAGGTAAACCGTGCCCCGGGCCTTGCCATAGTTGTCTTAGCTGTCTCTTTTTTTCATTTTTATCCACGTGCTGCTCTGTCACTGATTTGAGTCTGACACAAAATCTGTAAAAGGCTAATTGCAGCACCTGCGCCCCCCTCCCCCTCCGCTCGTTTCCTCTCATTTAGAGTCCGAGGGGTGAGTGTAGAGGGTTTGGAGGGCGTCCAACCCCCTTCTCACCACCTCTGCTTTATTAAAAGTCTACGAATCCGAGGCCAGAGCACCGGAGGCTGCTATTATTCCCCTCTCCTGCCCTTATCCCTCGCTCCCTGTGGTTGCTAGCACCAGTCGTCCTCGTCCGTCTCACTAAAAGGTTCATGCAGGCCCTTGCGGGGCCCTCGGGCATGGGGGGGCCGGTGCTGGGGATGGGGGGGCACTCCAGGTGGCCCCCGCCGGTGCGGGGAAGGGGAGGACGAGCGGTAGCCATTAGGCACCCTGCGTGGATGCGGGTGAGGGGGCGGAGGGGGCCCGTGGCGGGCAGTCCTGGGTGAGCGTGGGTGCGGGTGAGGATTTCCCCCATGTGGGTGCGGGTTGCCGTGGGAGAGGCTTTGCTCGTAGGCGGGGGGCTCATGGTGCCGCTCGTACTCGTAGTCGCGCTCGTAGAAGGGCCCGTCTCCCTCCAGGCTGTCCCCAGGCGGAGGCCCGCTCCAGCGGCCTTGGTGAGGGGACCTGGGCGAGCCGTGGAGGGGCGAGCGCGGGGACTGGTGCCGAGGGGAGCGCGGCGAACCGTGCCGGGACGCGGAGCCCCCGTGCTGGGGAGAGACCTGGCGTGACGGGGGTCGGTGGTGGTAGCCTCTGTCGTGGTCTGGTGGGGAGAAGTGTCGGGGGGAGGGCGAGCGCAGTCGGCCCGGCCCTGGGGGGCCGTAGCTGGGCTTGCGGACGGTGGGGGAGTAGGTGACATGTGGACGGGGAACAGCAGGGGTCTGGGGCAGCTGGCGACGGCCTCTCCGCGGAGTGCTGGTCCCCGAGGTGGAGGGGACCGGGCTGCCACTCACCGAACTACTGCCCTACAGCAAAATGTAAACAAGGAAAATCAAAACGCACCACAACAACAACACCAAGACCAGAATAGAGAAGAGTGGAGATAGACAGATAGAAAGGTAGGTAGGTAGGTAGGTAGGTAGATAAACACCATTGAAAATCATCCAAAAACATAGTGATGAGGCAAAAAATTTACACCAAGAAGCCACACGTCACATTGAAGAAAAATGGACAGAAAGAGAGAAACAGTGATAAAGAAAAAAGCATAACACAAAAAAGAGAGATTGATATCCATAAGTAGGTGTATGACTTTGTGTGAACTCTTACTGGATAAAATAACTGCTGTTGTGGTGAGTGCGAAAAGGCAGAGGTTAAAGATCACTTCATGAATAATGACTGAAGTGTGACCTGCTGTGACTACAAGAGTATAATGTGACTAGGATGTGGAGTACCACTGTCAGTGCGGAGGTACTCGCAATGACAGCACAGAACATCCTCAAAGCTATTTATCCAACCTGTAAAAAGCTTTATATAAGGTCATCTACTTATATGGAAATTAAGACAGAACAGGAAAGAAGATATCGGACAGTATGCTCTCTCTAATCTTGGCTTTGATCTCAGTGTCTCTGGAGCCCACCTGTCTGTGTCCCCGTCCATCGGGCCCCTCGCTGGGCGAGCGGGACCATTGGCGGTCGTGGGGATGCCTGTGGGGGTAGTCGTGTCTGTCGGGGCCGTAGCGCTCCTTGTCCATGGAGCTGTGGTGGTGGTGGTGGTGGTGATGGTGGTGGCGACGGTCCTTGGTCCGGCCGCGGTCCCGCTCGCCCTCCTTGGGTGGGAGGTCGCCCGACTGCGTGGTGGTGCTGAGGTCTGTGCCCAGACCTAGCGAGGAGATGTCTCAGTTTACATTTGTATAAACAAGGGCCACTCGAGGAGAGGTCATACGAATTAAGATTACGACATCACCCTCAAGTTACTATGGTAGTCAGCCATTTTGAAAAGCAAGTCAGAGGTGATTTTTAATTCAAATGAGAACAAACTCGTCATCTGAAAGCTGGGAACCTGAAGATTCACTTTTCATCAGTTGTTCTGCCAAAATTGGGCTCATTGGATTCACAAGAGTCTCAGCTTTTCAGTAGTATTTGTGCAATTTCAAGACTTTTTTGGGACCCCATTATGCAGAAATATGCAAATACACCATTTTCAAAACAGGCAAAAAGAACACATTTATACTGCACGCAAAGTTTTTGTCCCCAAGCTCCATGAAGTTAGCATGAAACTGGCACCTTGAGGTGAAAGGTCAAGGGACCCCTTCTGAAATTGTCCACGCCAGTTTTTTCCATCGACAGACTTTAGACTTTAAACTTAAATTTGTTTTCATTTTCAAGGCAGCTGGATTCTCGCGATGTCACAGTTAGCATGATATGCTAACTTGGTGGTAATGGATTCATTACGTCGTCTAGTTTTACATAATACCAATATCTTCACTCTGGGTGAAATGTGTTGTGCTTGTACGTGCAGTCAAATGTAGAGCAGAGAAAACGACTTCAAAACACCGTCGTCACGACTGAGAGAGTCCTCTCCATCAGATCAGAGAGCTCTCCAAATATAAAGAGCAGTTAGAGTTAAACTGGGCCGGCCTGGTTGCATTAGTTTTACAGGCTCATAGCACAAAATTTGCACTCGCAATTAGCGATGAAGTGGACAATGTTCCTTTTCAAGGACTTCTTTGTGCCGAGACTTGACTCGCAGACATTTCAGTGAAACTCCGCTCTCGTAGCTCAATAAATGCACAGATCGCTCTTAACCGCTACCGAGTTGCCCTTGACTGTAAAGCAACGCTGTGGGCTGCAACTATGGCAACGTTACATCATCACTTGATGTCTAATGCCTCTCTGTTCGTAAAAATATATAAAAATGGTGTGTTAAACTCCAAATTCTCCATCATTTCTCAACAGAAGGACGAACATTTCTTATCAGTCACATGTTTTATGTCCTAAAGCATCCCCTGCTTTATGGTCTGTTTGACTCTAAATGGACCATAACTTACTAAATGAACATCATGCTGTATTGAAGAAGACTTGAAACTAGAGATTGAGACCATAAACTCATGTTTACAATGTTTACTGAGGTAATAAATCAAGAGAGAAGTAGAGTCATTTTCTCATAGACTTCTATACAACCAGAGGAGTCGCCCCCTGGTGGACACTAGAGAGAATGCAGCTTTAAAGACACTTCAGCATTGGCTTCACTCTGCAGAACCGGAGGTTACCGCCTGGTTTTAACGCACACACTTAGCAAGCTAACAGTGATTCCACCAATACTTTTTAAGTGATCTTGTCGTGGATTAAAGTGTTGAATAATCGCAATCCCTGCAAATGTCGCTGCTCAAAGGTTTCGATGTCCGCTCTGAGCGACTCACCCGTGTCAGCGTCGGTGTATCTGGTGAGGGAGCGCTGCGAGGCCCGGTGACTCCTGTCCCTGTGTCTGCGACCTGCTCCGTGTCTCCCCTCCTCGGACACCACCCTCTCCAGGGAGTAGTCGTCCAGCCTCACGCCCCGGCCCGTGCGCCCGTGGACCAGGCTGGAGGTGGAGCGACGCATCGGACTGGTGTCGGTGATGGTCTGGGAGGAGGTGAAGGGGAGAGCAGAGAGGGAGATACAGAAAGGGAGAAGGACAGGCAGATGGGAAGAACATAAGGTTGGAGAGGAGGTGATGAGATGATGAGAGAAAAAGAAGGAAAGAAAGTGAGATTTAATGCATTCTGACTGTTCGACACTCAACACTCGCTGAGCTGCATGTGGTTGACTGTCTGTCAGTGCATTCCTGTGTGTATCTGTGCAAATTGAATGACAATATGTGACTTGGGTCAAACAGCAGTACCAAATAAGTCGGGTTGTGGTTAACCACACTAGGACACGAAGGTTACATTTTGTTTTGAACATTTTGGCTCTGCACACTTCTGATCTGAAGCACTATTTGACCCATCTTAAAATCATTCATCAGCTTATGGTATTTGCATTAAAGTAGCTTGACCCATACTACCTGAGATCCCTGACTACCAAGCCTCTGACAAGCACATATAATAACATGCTTCTTCACCAAAAACATGGGGGGGCAGACAAGATAAACGGGGAACTGACAGGGAGAGAAGAAAGGGGCTAGAGAGACAGAGAGCAAGCATGAAGGAGGGCCATAAGAACCATGCCTCACATGCACCCACTGGACTTTTCCAAATGGCAGCCATGTTTCATTCAGCTCACGGTCAAGTACATCATCAGACCAGCAAAGAACATCGGGTGTTTGACGCCGAAGACATTACTGTTATTTTTCATCACAGTCTAAAATTCTATTTAAAAAAATAAATACTCAAAAAGAATCTGATAAGCACATTTCCAGCACTATAGAAGTGTTTAATATCTGATTAGTAGATTTAAATCTCACTGGTTTAATGTCAACAATTTATAAACATAATCTTACTCCACTTCCTAACTGAATTTATTTCAATATCTGTCGTTATTTTATTTCTTATTCTGCTCATCACAGAAATATTTAAAGAGTTTTAAATCTTTATTTGTGCCTGCTTGTCTTGTATACGTAGGGATTGTTTGTCCAACAGTATGACATGAATGAAATATGGCAGCTAGGTGGATAAGGTAAAATGACATTCCATAACCTTTGAGTCTGGTCAGAATGCTCTGCAAGAACCCAACAGAAAAATCACACCGGATTGACCGACACAAAGATTTTAACGTAAGTGGGATGCTCTAAGTTTCACTGTAATAAATTCTGCTGTTAGGGTCAAAGAATATTAGTTCTGCTGACTTTATGGTTACGGTTGGAGTTTGATTCCATATTATACCGTATAAATACGTTTTTACCATTGACAAAAAAATGTTTTTTTGCCATATAATTAACATTAAAATACCACATAAATACAGTTTCTGCCATGAAATAAGACGGCGTTTTACTGTGAAACGTTAGTGGGCTAAAGACACTGCCTTGCGTTGCCCCCACAGAATAAATGAACGACTGCGGCATTATTATAAAATATACCGTTAGTTGCTCTAACTAGAGCCACAAAGTAAACATCATTCTGTTGACATTACAAACAGAACAACGACAAAGCGCCTGATAACCGTGTTAACTGAAGACTCATAGTGACGGACAGATGTTTAACTTTACATAAACCAATTTTAAAAACATAACCGTCTGTGTTTATAATCGGCAACCATTTACGTACTACGAGCAATCACGGACGCATTCGGCTGAAAGTCACCAGTTAGCAGAAATGGCTCTTTGAACCCGTCTAGTACTGTGTGTGTGTGTGTGTGAATATAAGAGTAGTGTACTTGTTTGAATATTAATAAACCTGTTTGTGACCGTTTTTTTGCATCATGAAACCTCTAATAACGTGTAAACAGTAAAAGCATATCATATAAAGGAACTGGCTCCAGGTAACGTCTACATCTAGATTTTGTTGCTGGGTTCATTATCAGGCTCTTCTGACCAGGACAGGCCCCCTGCTGACACTCTGAACCCCCCCCCCCCCAACCC